>NC_090074.1:4906004-5063504 GCF_038355195.1 Osmerus mordax | reverse complement strand
GCTAGGGATGAGGGATAAGGGTGTAAGGGAGGAGGGATAAGGGTGTAAGGGAGGAGGGATAAGGGTGTAAGGGAGGAGGGTGCCGGGGTTAGGGACAAGGATGTAAGGGGGCAGGATAAGGGTGTAAGGAGATAGGGATGAGGGTGTCAGTGGAAAGGGATAAAGAATGGTCTAAGGAGGGAAGGTGTACCAGGTGTCCAGGCCAGGTGTGAAGGTGCAAATACAGGGATTAGAATGTAGATTTTTGGGGTTTACGGGTGCATGGATGAGTTGGGAGTTTTTGACCTGATGACCTCGAAAGGTAAACAGGAAGTAAGATCAAATGAAACCGCAAAAAGCTTTTCATATTTTTACAAGCTTCTCTAGTCAACGACGATAACTTTTAAAATCCTGTGTTGAGCTTTTCCTCTTCAGTAATGGGTTCGGAAGTGTCCAATTGGAACCGTATGAGAACCCAGAGAGTTGAATAGATGTTACCTTTACGACAGACGGTATTTCTTGCTCTTGCTGCTCCTTGGTTGGATGTCTTTGTTGGACGTGTGTCGCCTCACGTTCTCTTCCTGTCTCCACCAGGTTGCAATAAAAATCATCGACAAAACTCAGTTGAATCCTACCAGCCTACAAAAGGTGAGTCCTGGTCAGAGTGCAGCGCACGAACGACAAACAATAAATGTCTTGCTCGGTGATAGTCGCTAATCCTGTCATCTTAGCAACACATTAGCAGCACATTTGCACACACGGTAGGCCCAGCGTAGCCTAACAAACGTGTAATCGAGCAGGACACCTCTTTGGTCAGGCCGTGTCGGGCTACGAGGGAGAGTCGAGCGACAGGGCCTTCCTCTCTGTCTGTTGTCCATCAGAAAGCTCGAGTGAGGGATTGTGGGATGTGATGCTGTTTGGCAGGTGCTGTGGAGTGAACCGTGACTTCCGCTCGCCTCCCATCTCTCTGGGCTAATCACTGCCCTGAATGCAGAGTGACTCATCCTTGAGATCGCCAGGGCCATTTATAGTACTAATTCTTCTTCTTATAACACACTGTGTTTGTTAATACACATAAGGAAAATATCAGGGGAGAGGGGGGGGGGGACTATGATAGGGATAAGAGGAATGTGCGTTCTTGAGATACGCGTGCCGGAAGATGTGGGAGTGGATTGAGAGAGTTTGGTTGTGGAGAAACGGCCATTTTGTTTGCGTGTGGATTGTTTGAAGTGTATCGTACGCTCGGTAATGAGATGTGTCACAGTGAGATTTCTTTTTCCCCCCCTGCCTGGTCAGCATGCGGAGGCTTGGGCCAGAAAAGTGGGCGATGTGGGTTTGTGGTGCATGAAGGTGAATCCGGAAAGGTGAACAGTTGGGCTCTGCGGGCTCTGAAGGGCATGCCTGTGGTAGATACTACACACAGGCAAAGACAGAACCCATTTTAGGCTCTGCATGACAGTGGTCCTTTACTCATCATATGACAAACATTTAGATGTTATCATTCAGCTACCTCACTTTCAGCTCTCTAAGGAACATCTAAAGACATATCCGGACCGTCAAGACGCGCTGTTAACCATACCATACCTTTCAGCTACGAAGGCTGGAAGAAATAGACACAAAGACACTATAACACATACTCATTTCTCCCCTGCTGAAGCTTCAAGCTGTTATCTCGGAGCTGAGAGGAGCCATGGGGCCTTCCCCAGAGTTAGTCATAGGTCTGGACCACTCACAAGACAGGCGTGGAGTCCATGTGGCGTGGCCCTGCCTCCCACCTCTCTCTCTCTCTCTCTCTCTCTCTCTCTCTCTCTCTCTCATTCTCTCGCTCTCACTGCGACCGCCTCTGGCGCTGTGGCGGCACACATGAACCCCGGAGCCCCACGGGCAGGAAGTGAACAGACCGGAAGGATCCAATCAAGGATGAAATGATTGTTCATAATGGTTCTTTGTGGCTGATTGTGTTTGACTGGCAGAGGGCTAAGGAGTCCTGCTGTATGTCATGCGTGTGTCATGAGAGCATTCTGCATGAGCTATGGGCAGATGCATGCAGGCCTATCGAGGGTTTGGATGTGCTTAAAATCAACCGATACTGACTCGTAACAGACAGAAGGCCGTGATTGGCCAGATGTCTGAGACAGAATTCAGTGAAAGAGCTTTTGTAATGAACAAAGCTTTAGTCCACCTGATAGGTCAGGGATGGATGAGACATGGATAGGATCGGCCAGCGATGGGAGAGAATAGCCTACAATTGGTCAGTGACGATAACCGGCTGCTTTACATACCTCTAGGCCCGAGAAAATCCTTAGTACAGAAGATATGAAAGAGTTCATATTAGCATAATCTCGCCTGCTATGCATCCAGAGGGGGAGGGGGGGGGGGGAGAGATGTGAAGTGGGCAAGCGACAGAGGAGAGACAGGAACAAGAGAGCGGACGAGGAGAGGATGAGTTTACCGTGGAGAAGGGTGAAGCTCAGCCATTGCGGAAGTCGTTCCCTTTCATGACCAAACCAAAAGGGGGAGGAGCTGGCGAGGGCCGAGGCTTCGAAATGGGCTCAATCGGTGCAACATTTCGAGAAACAGAACGATGTGCATGGACGACAAGTTTATTGTTTAGCCAAGGGGCTGAACGCTATACCATAGGCCACAACAGAGCTCATGCTGTTAGCCATTTTATAATCATGTCAATGGAAGCCATGTACTGTGGATCCGCTATGGTGTGAAAGTCTGTGAATGTTCTGTTGTTTAAGATACGTTATCTTAAACATTATTATTAGTATGTATTCTTTCCGTTATCTTCTTAGGTGACAGTTGACGATGGTGTGGTCGACCGCTCTGTCCAGTAGGATGTGTTTGTGACCCGGGGAATACAGGGAGGCTGGGTCGCGACACATTGCCTCGTCGTATCCCATGATTCCCCCTGGCACAGCCGGAGGAGCCGGGAAGGGAATCGTCTTAATACCTGGGTTGCTATAGCAACAGTGACGTTGGGCATTTCCAGAGGAAAGACCGAGAAAGAGGGATTGAATGAAGGAGGAGGGGATGGGTGGGGGGGGGAGACGTATAGAAAGTGAGGGGAGGATTGATGAAAGAGGATTAGAGAAGCTTATCGCGCATCTTTTTCAAGACGGGAGTTGATGATGTGTGAGAGTTGTGACGATTTGAAAATGATGTCCATCTGTTGTGGGACCCTAGTGTACATACCTCAGCCAAGTGTCAGAATCCACTCTAATCTCCTTCTTTGTGACAAAGTACTGTAGTCCACATGTACCTACCAGTATACTGACTAGGGTTTTCATAAAGAAAGCACAAAATGTACAGTGACTTCTTCACGTATATGTTAAAAGTGAATTCATTGTATCCCCATCTCTAAAACACATTTTTATTCCTGGTATTTTTTTTAGCTCTTTCGAGAGGTACGGATAATGAAAGGATTGCATCACCCAAACATAGGTAAGGTGCTGGAACATCATTATTTCATGGGACTCTTTTGTTGTACGTTTACAGTACGTGCATTCTTTCATGCGGTGTGTCTTATTTGTCTGTTGATACATGGTACGGTATGGCGATACAGTAGCTTGTGTGCTATGTCTGTGCGTTGCGCCAATGTATTCAGGGAGTCAGGTGGCTGAGCGGTGAGGGAATCGGGCTAGTAATCCGAAGGTTGCCAGTTCGATTCCCGATCATGCCAACTGACGTTGTGTCCTTGGGCAAGGCACTTCACCCTGCTTGCCTCGGGGGAATGTCCCTGTATTTACTGTAAGTCGCTCTGGATAAGAGCGTCTGCTAAATGACTAAATGTAAATGTATTCTAACACAGCCGATATTCATGTGGCTCGCCTCAGTGTGCAGTCCAAGTGCCACATCTCTGGGTAATCAGACTGAGGCTTTGGGTCCCAGCCTTTGTCTGGATGTGTTGAACTGGCCCTGCTGACAACTACAGGAGCTCATCCTCCCCCTGCCTGGGGGGATAGAGGGCATGGGGTTGCGGGTGGGACTTGGGGGTGGGGTGGGTGAAGGGATTTTCTAAAGCTGAAATGTCATATGGATAAAAAAAAAAAAACAACAACAAAAAATCACTGCTTCAGGCTGAAACCGCAGCCAATAGACAAGGGAGAGGAGATGAGGGTTTTGAACACGAGAGATTCTTTCTTGACTACATTTGATCTTAATCTGATTTCGTTTGCGGCCTACAGTGCAGCTGTTCGAGGTGATTGAGACTGAAAAGACCCTTTACCTAATCATGGAGTACGCCAGTGGAGGTAGGTGAATCAGTCAAAGTCTATTAAAGGTACGGTAACCCTGGAGGGACACAATAGGTCACATCAAGTCCCAGGGAAGAGTTCACGTATAAACCAATGACTAGACACCAAGCAAAAGCAAATACTACATTCTGCATCACGTTTCTTTTTAATAGTGCGAAGAATTTAGCAGTCTGATTTGACTAATTGTGTGGAACTAAAGGGTATTGGGGAAAGCATGGTGGGCAAGTTGTAAGAGGCTTACGGCTCATGACTAGGTTTTAGTTAAGTAGGAGACTATTTCTGAAAGCCGAAATGTCATTAGAATCAAATCTACGAGGCAGCCTTCCAGTGCTCCACAGACTCCTGATTTAACCAAGATAACATATAACATCCTATTAGCTCTTGCTAGCAATTTAGCACATGAATGAACGTGTGAATGGAATGCATGGAATAAAATCTTTATACCAAGACCTGCTCAACAACGGTAGTCTAGTAGCTAGTAGGATGTAGCTAGTGGATGGGTTTGAAGGGCTTTTGAGGCCTGGTTCTCACGTCGACCCCCCCCTCTCCCCCCCCCCCCCCCCCCCCCATTCTCCCCGCCTGCTCCCAGGTGAAGTGTTTGATTACCTCGTGTCTCATGGGAGGATGAAGGAGATCGAAGCCCGAGCCAAGTTCCGACAGGTACGTCTAGAACACCCCCTCCCCCGCCCGGACCCGTCTTATCCGTCTCTCTGTCTGTCCGTGGGTCTCGTCTGTGTGTCCGTCCGTCTGTCCCTTGGTGCACCCGTCCGTCTGCGGGCCTGTTGATCCTGTGCTCCCTCCCTCAGATCGTGTCTGCGGTTCACTATTGCCACCAGAAGAACATTGTCCACCGAGATTTGAAGGTGAGATGACGGACGAGGTAACACGTGTACATAAACAAAGTGAACTGGGATGAAAGATGAATTCATTTATGAATCTTATCGCTAATTAGAAAAATTGTGTAAGCCTTTGGAAAGGAAGTAGCCGTTTTTATCTGAGAATATTGTACTTTTAAACGTCGGCACCGATGAGTGCATGGCGTGAGTCATCTCTCGCGTTGCCGAGGTTTCCTGTGACCTGGATGTCGAGTGAAAAGTCCTCCCCCCTCCCCCCTCTCTCTCTCTCTCTCTCTCTCTCTCTCTCTCTCTCTCTCTCTCTCTCTCTCTCTCTCCCTCTCCCTCCCTCTCCCTCTCCATCACTACTGTCCCCTCCCTCTCCCTCCCTCTATCTCTCTCTCTCCCTCTCTCTCTCTCTCTCTCTTTCTCTCTCTCTCTCTCTCTCTCTCTCTCTCTCCTCTCTCTCTCTCTCTCTCTCTCTCTCTCTCTCTCTCTCTCTCTCTCTCTCTCTCTCTCCCTCTCCCTCTCCCTCTCTCGTGTCGTCCGCGACCCAGGCTGAGAACCTTCTCCTGGACGCCGATGCCAACATCAAGATCGCTGACTTCGGCTTCAGCAACGAGTTCACGATGGGGAACAAGCTGGACACGTTCTGTGGCTCCCCCCCCTACGCCGCCCCGGAGCTCTTCCAGGGGAAGAAGTACGACGGGCCCGAGGTGGACGTGTGGAGCCTGGGGGTCATCCTCTACACGCTGGTCAGCGGCTCCCTGCCCTTCGACGGGCAGAACCTCAAGGTGTGTTCCCGGAGCCGGGGGGGGTTTGCGTTCAAGTGTGCGTGTGTGTGTGTTCCCCACGTTGACGGTGTGTGTTGGGTGGCCCGCAGGAACTGCGAGAACGCGTGCTGAGGGGAAAGTACCGCGTGCCCTTCTACATGTCCACCGACTGTGAGGGAATCCTGCGCAGGTTCCTGGTGCTCAACCCCTCCAAGCGCTGCACCTTAGACGTAAGGAGACCCAACGCACCCTCTCACACCGGCCGGCACACGCGTCGACAAAGGTTTCCGGAAAAGTCAGACCGTAGAGGCTCTCTACATTTACATTTACATTTAGTCATTTAGCAGACGCTCTTATCCAGAGCGACTTACAGTAAGTACAGGGACATTCCCCCGAAGCAAGTAGGGTGAAGTGCCTTGCCCAAGGACACAACATCATTTGGCACTGCCGGGAATTGAACTGGCAACCTTCAGATTACTAGTTCGATTCCCTAACCGCTCAGCCACCTGACTTCCCTCTCTCTGACGTGGTATGTTGTTGTTCTCACTACAGCAAGTGATGAAGGACAAGTGGATAAACGCAGGGTATGAAGGGGAGGATCTCAAGCCCCATATAGAGCCGGTCGAGGACTACAGTGATGCCACTCGCATTGGTGAGCTAGCCATGTCTATTTGGGGACACTGTGTCCGTGAGTGGCATTGTGTGGTGAGCCATTTTGGGAGCAAGCAGCCATTTTGGGTGGGAAGTAGGCTTTGTTATTCCCTGCTAGCCTTGTTGTTTTCCCCCGCAAGCATAAGATAAGGAATAAGGAATGCTACATAATCCGTAAGCGTTGAAAAATAGGTCGTTTCTCCTTGAAGTATTGGAGATGTTTCTGAAATGTGCCTCCTCTCTCAGAGGTGATGGTTGGGATGGGCTTTACTCCCGAAGAGATCAAGGACGCTTTGCTCAACCAGAAATACAACGAGGTCACCGCCACCTATCTTTTGCTGGGCCTTAAGAACGAGGTGAGCCGGACTGGCCTGGTCTTCAGGGGGCGCAATCACGTACTGTACCATCTTTTTACCTCATCTTTCTGAATTTCTACTACTATAATAATACGCTTTACCAGCGTTTGCCGTCGGCGTGTGGAGAGGCTGACTCCTGGTTTGTTGCTGTGTGTCGTTTTAAAGGATGGGAGTGAGTCTCGTTCAGCCAGCAGCCTGTCACTGGCCAGGGTGCGGCCCAGCCCCATCACCAACGGGACCAACAAGCACTCCTCCGCCACCGGCTCCTCGTCCTCCTCCTCGCACAGCAAGACCCCGCGCAGCGCCTCCACGTACCACCGGCAGCGGAGACACAGCGACTTCTGTGAGCGGCGGGGGGAGGGGGGGGGGGGGGAGCACCGGTCTGGCGTCAGAAAGCGGCACGTCGAGTCTGCGCGAGGGGCCCGCTCGCTTCTTTACTTACGTTTGGTCTCGTGTCGCGTCGCCTCCCGCAGGTGGCCCCTCCATGCCGGTCATGCACCCCAAGAGGAGCCCCACCAGTACGGGGGAGCGGGAGCTGAGGGAGGGGCGCATGCCCCCGCGGAAGGCCAGCTGCAGTGTGATGGGCAGCCGGAGCCTGCCCCCCTCCAGCCCCATGGTCAGCAGCGCCAACAACCCCAACAAGTCGGAGATCCCCGACCGCCGTAAGGAAATGACCGCAACCACGGTAAGACGGGAGGGGAAGTGAGGTCCGACGAGAGGTTCCGACGTTGTTATGGGACCGTGACGGGTTATGGGACTGTCGCGATTCCGCCATGTTTGGGTTTCCAGCCTCAAGCCTGACCGGTTTGCACGCTTTTCAGAACAACATCCCTGGCAGCGCCATGACCCGCAGGAACACGTACGTGTGCACCGACCGGTCCAGCACCGACCGACACTCCTTGCTGCAGAACGGCAAAGAGAACAGGTGACGGCGCCTCGCCTCGAATTGGGAATTCGGTTTGGGTTTTCTTTAAGATTCAAGATTTTTTTTATTATTTGTCACATACATGATTATACATGGTACAATATGCAGTCAAATGTATTGTTGTACCTGCAACCACTTAAATACATAAAATGATACTAAAAGAGACTGTATAAAAATAGAAATAAATTAAATTAAATTACAAGAAATAAAATAGAATAAAAGGGTTAGGGTTTCTTGTCAAAGCGCTTGGCTGACGTTGCCTTCCTCTCTCTCGCTCTTCCCTCCCTCCAGCTCCCTGACCCACCGGCTGCCCCCGGCCTCCCCCTCCACCCTGAGCATCTCCGGGGCGGGGGCCTCCTCCTCCGGGGAGCGCTGCCGCCTGACCCGCGGCTCCACCATCCGGAGCACCTTCCACGGGGGCCAGCTGAGGGACCGGGGCCCCCCCCGTCTACTCGGCCCCCCCCACCTCCCCGACCCTATCCCACGACGCCAGCTCGCTCCCCCACGCCCGCAGCCGCGCCACCTCCAACCTCTTCACCAAGCTCACCTCCAAACTCACACGCAGGTAGGTGCTGTGCCCCCCCCCTCCACTCCCTCCCCCGCCTTCTTTTTTTCCTTTCGCAGGCTAAGGGCCGGTTCCGGAAGTTTCTCCAGGCCTCCGGAGCTGGGTGTGAGAGTGGACGGCAGGCTAAAGGGCTCTGGCCCGCGCCTTCCTCCTGTCTCCTGGATGTCCCGACTACCCTTAGCCTCAGCCGTAATCACATATGTCTAATCTAATGAAAAATCTCTCTGCCTTATCCTCGCCTATCAGCCTCTGCTGCGCTCTTCTGCACCGCCCCCCCCCCCCCTCCTCCGCGATTCAATTATATTCTCTCTCTTTCTCCCCCTTTGTCTTTTCTCTTCCTGTCTTCATCTCGTCCCCCTTCCTCTAACTTTCTCCCCACTAGGGTCAATCTTGACCCTTCTAAGCGCCAAGGCTCAAACAAATCAGTCTCGGGCTGTACTCTTCCACAGGGATCAAAAACAGTTAGTAAGTTCCAATGTCTCTAGCTTCTCTCTGCCTGCCTGCTTGTCTGCCTGCCTGTCTGTCTGTCTGTCTGTCTGTCTGACTGCCTGTCTTGCTTGCCGGATATATAGATCTGTCTGTCTTCCTGTCTGCCCTGTTATGCAATCATATTCTTATGAAGTCTACATTGCTGGCTATTACTTTGCATACATGGACAATACCATTGAGACCGTTCTCACCCTGCTCATGTACCTCATACGTTTTTTCTTTTCATATCAAATGACAGGCGGCCATTTCTATTTTGCGTGTACTGTAATGCACAGCGAGGTGTGTGTGGTGGGTGTCGTAAAACCAGTTGATGTAAATGCTGCTGTCCTTTCAATGTGGGTTAGTATGAAGACACACGGTATTAAAAAGTGCACATGGCCATCTTAACGTGAGTGAGGCTGGATGTTGTTGTTTTTTTCCGTTTGTATTCCCTTTTTTTTTTTACTACTTTTGAATGGCATCACTGTTTGTGCACATTGGTAATAGGTGATGACTCACTGTGCATTCTGTGCGAACAATGCCGCCTTTATCATGCTGTTTCCTCTTGTCCACAGGGTCACAAATGAACCTGAGGGAGTCAGCAGATCTGCGCTCACAAGGTCAGCACCACTGACTGCGGCAACATCACATGACCTTCAGATTCAGAACATTGCCACCCAGGCCCTCAGCCGATCAATAGGGGTTTTTATAGTGACCAAACAACCACAACTATACCTTTGATCTAATGGATGAGGGGCAATCTGGACAGTGTGCCGGATGTAGCCAAATATTCGGGATAAAATGTGACTCTATGGGTCGAGTTAGAGCGAGAATGGTCTAAAGGAAGCAAAGGCTTCATCCAGCAACTCTTTAGCATATCAGCGGTGGGGGGAGGGAGGGGGGGGGGGCAGGCAGTTTCCCTGCCTCCAGATCCACCTCAGTAACAGCACACGTCTCCATCAAGGTTGACGATTTCCACAGCATTGCCACTGTCGCTGTCTAAACCCGTGCTTTCATGTAACGTCGCCCCTTTTCCCCTCTCCGTCCCCCTCTCCGTCCCCCCGCCCCCCTCCCCCCCAGTCGCCATTTACCTGGGCATCAAAAAGAGGCCGAGCCCCGGGCCGTCGGACGTGGCCGGGATCTGAGAGGAGGCGGGCGGCGGGACCCTGCGGAGGTGGTGCTGGCTCTGCGGGAGGCGGCGCGGGGCTGCGGCTGCCAGGTCCGCCACGCCGGCCCCTTCCTGCTCTCCTGCACCCGCGGGGCGGCGGGGGGCCGCGTGGCCTTCGAGGCCGAGGTGTGCCACCTCTCCACGGGCGCCTCCGAGACGTCCAACGGGGTGCGCTACACGCGACTCTGGGGGGCACCGCTAGCTTTCCGGGACATCGCCACTCAAATCTCGAAGGACCTCGAACTTTGATTTGGGGGGGGGGGAGTGTGTGGAGGAGGATGAGAGAGAAAAAAAAATATTCACGGAGCAAAGTGGGGGCATAGGGCTGGACCCGTCAGAAAACAATTCCCCCCCCCACTTTGTCTTTTCGGTGGCTATAACCTCCCTTCCCCCACCCCTTTTCTGGCCCCCACCTTCCATTTCCCCCTCCTACGCCACAAGGACTCCAGCCCCTTCCCTTCCCCTAGCCCCCCTACTCTGTCCTCTTACACCCCCCCCCCCCCACACACACACACACACACACACACACACCGGACCTGGAGGGAGTCCAGCGTGGTCTTTCTTTTACGTTCCACGAGCCATAATGACAATTACTTTGAATTAGTGGTAGTCATTCTTGTTTTTTACCATCTCCACCTCCACCTCTACGTAAAAACATTGCTGTGTCTCGGTATGGTTTGTCGGAGCCACTCTGTGTCCTGTGCCACTGTGCTCGCTCGTTCCTTTCCCTCCCTCTTTGACATTGATACCGATGAAGTGATTATCCAATGACTTTTTGGGTCACCTGTGGACAATATGCACAAATGTGGAGGCGGTCATCGGTTCAACAGGCACCACGAAAGGTTGCTTTGTTTAGGTTTTTGTGCACACCTTAGGATGGATCGGATTGGATTATTGCCAATGAAGACAGTGTTGACAGGGCTTTGAGCCAGCCAATCAGAACCAAACTCTTACCCTGGTTTAGCTGTGACACGATCGACTAGACAAGCTGGGCGGGGTTTGCCATGAGCGCCTGTCTATTTTCCTACTAATGTGTTTGACAAATATGAAATGGAAAATGTAGATGGTTGGTTAGTGCATTACGTTAGTTAAGATACACTTTGGTGCAAGAATCTATCTTATCCTTCATTTGCTATCAGCTCCAACAGTACCAGTGCAGATATTATTGCAGTCAATTCATAATTACTGATACTACATATTTCATATGCATACCATGTTAGCAACCTGTAGTTTTACAGGTCTAGTCATTAGAATTGAATCCATGTTGCAAGGGCTGCCCATATCTTAGGAAAGAGCACATTGGCCGAATCCCATTACAGAAACCCTCTGATTGGCTGGGCTCAATGTCTGTGTTAGCCGTGGTCATTCTCAATAAACATATCAGACCATCTTTATTAGCATTTGTATTTCAGCCCAGTCCAGCCTTCCATGGGAAGGTTATGCCCCTTGATTCTTTAATCAGCAGAGATGCAGTCATGGAAAAACCTGCATCGTTGTCAGCATAGACCGTCGTATTTGAAAGTCCAGTTGCTAAACTTTTGCTGGGTGGTGACCGAAAGGGTAACTGTTCGATTTTTGCAACTCTACAAGCAGCTCGTTGCAGAACATTCCCCTTGAATGCCACTTGGCTCTGCCAAAATGCAAATCTGTCATACTTCACGGCAAAACTGGGAATAAGTCGCCATCTTTCCAGCGCAATGCGATGAAGTTCACTGCAACTTCGGTTCGGTTCCACCCCGTGCCATGTGACTAGTCTTCATCCCACTACATCTGAGGTGAACGCCAACAGTGTCTCGATGGGGCTACGTGTCTCCACAACTCCCAGAGGATACTCCCACTGTTCCACACGAAACACACACACACACACACTGTGGCCTGCTCTGGTGCCCTGGAGGGCTTTGGTAGCGGTGGATCCAATGAAAATGGGCTGTCTGGTCTGTTATGGATTCTTGTGGGTGGTGAGGGAGGTAGTGCACAGAAACAGAGTCAAACTGTTGAAAAGTCACCGAAGGCAGTGTAGACAGTGCTTTTTCCTGTTTGTCCAGCTGCCTTTGAAGCTGACCGTCCCCTATGCCTTCATACAGTACATGTTCAATGTAACAACAAAACAAAAAAAAGACAAAAAAAAACAACGAAACAATACGAATTTCTATTCCCTCTCCCTAATTTGAGTGAATTATGTACTGTGATATTTAATGTAGGCTACAAAAGTCCACAATTTATGGCTGGTGATTTACTGTTATTGCTCTATCTCAGTTGTGGCTTTGCTCATGGTGATCCTTCACGTCTACGCCGTCCTCACCCCCTCCACTCGACAGCGACCACGCCTCCAGACCACCGTCACGCGCCCCATTTCGAATCTCCCGTCAGATACGCCCCCACCCCCCCCCCTCCCCCCTTCACCATGAGCGTTTCGCTTTCTCACGCCTGTTAGTTTGAGATTTCTCCCATTTTCGCTTGAAAAACACTCTCGACTGTCAGTCACCCCCCGCTCACGACGTCACGCCATCGGACCATCTTTCTGAGCTCGCCTGGGTGTCGTTTGGTCCGCTCTGCCCCTCTCGGCAACGCTCTCTAACTGTACCCGACATCCCTGAAAGGGAGCAGAGACAGACCCAAACACACACCGGGAGTCTCAGTCCTAGTCCTACTCCCTGGACGTTCTCATTGTGGTGTATATTAGCATTAGGTAATATAGACCTCAATGCACTTTGCTTTGACTTGAATCAGCTCCTTCCAGTGGAATCTTGGTTAATACCCAAATTAGCCACTGGAGGGTGTCAATGTCTTAAATGTGAAACACTTCAATTTGTGGATATTTGCACAGGTACTTTATTTATTTTTTAGAATAATAATATCGTTAAAAAACAGGATTTATATCAGTCAGTTTATGGCTGTATATAAAATATATGAATATAGTATATATCTTAGAGCTCAAGGTTTATTTATAGCTAGATCAAGGGATGTAATTCTAGTTTAAAGCAGTTTCTGTCAATGACAATGGGCAACAATACCGACCTGCAATCCTGCATGACTTCAGAGTTTGGGTTTAAGGGGAAAAAATGAAAATGATTCTCACCAATGCGTGGATGCTTTATGAAGTAAAGGTGCAGTCCGTTTTTTTGGACATGAATACTAACACAATGAACGTGTATCGGGTCTTTTTCCCTCACGTATACAGATGGCAGGTTTTGCGTCAATTCCAATGATTTAACCCCATCTTGTGTTCCACAGAAACTTGATCTATTCAGAAAATGACATACATATTTAACTCTTAAGAAAAAAAGGTATTTGGGATGTTTCTAAATGACGTTCAAAGACTTGTATTTGAAATTCTAGCATCGGACAAATCTTTACCTTTCAAAGTGATTAATGAAAAAAACTCATTGGAATTCTCACCAATCCTGATAGACTCTGATATCAAAAAGCCTTGGGTTGCATTCAAGCCATAGAGATGTTGGTTTGGGTTTTTACTGATAGCAAGTGAGCATCTAATCACTGAGTATTTCAATAAAGATCGCTGAGGTAAAGGGAAAACGTGTTTTTAGCTCCTACCCTTGGAATAAATGAATTGGCATTGTCTCCAAATGGACCATAGAAGTCTTATCAGACGCACAGGAAGATTGTTCTGTATGTTCATAGTATGTATATGGAGAGCCATTGTGTCAGTGGTATCTAAATGGTTGTTGGTTACAGTATTCTTACAGGGGGCTCAGTATTAAAGTTATGTGCACTGTTATCCTGGAGCAGAATTTTGGAACCTTTGATGTAATATGCAATAGAGGCCAATGAGACTGAAGTATACAGACTTTGACCCGGTGGCTTACTGCTACGCCCTTAGACCCCTCAGAATCAACCTGTAATGTGAGATTGATTGGTTTTGGTATACAGATATGTGAGAACATGGAGCTAATGATTAATAAAATTCACAGATGTTGCAAGTGTTTCTCCATTTTATTTCCTGTCCAGTCAATAATTCCATCAGCTTTCTGTAATTCAGCCAACAGCACATTGGAAGATAAACTGTACTAGTACCTTCAAATATCAGCAATAACCATGCCCTGTGAACGATAATCAGTAAGAAAACCATTGATTTCTTTGTAATGGTTGCTATTTTTCTGCATTATATGAGATATTCTGCTGCGATGGATAATGTTAATATGATTAAAACTCTTAGCCCATGTGTATCACCGATGCAAGAACAAGAGAGACCATGTTGTTTTATGGGGGCCAGTTTATTGAATCAAGTTCAATGTTAACTTTTTACAACCAAAATGCAGGTGATGCCTCCGTCAGACAGAGCCTGACTAAGCAGATGCTGATCCCAGGGTGATCGGCAGAATGTGGAAAAAGTCGGAAGGAAGAAAAGATGAGGAAAAAAAAGAAGAATGACACGGGAGAGAGAGAGAGAAAAAAAATTGGGAAGGAAGAAAAAGAGGTGAAACAGAGGCGAGAGTCTCTGGTCGAGCCATTTCCTCTGCGCGCGGGTTGGTTTCGCTTGATTGCACTTTATTGAACGATACAAAAAGAAAACAAGACCAAATGTCCCTCTCTACTTCTGGGCGGGGATCATGCCGTCGATGGCCTCGCCCTTCTCCAGCTTCTTCTCCATCTCCACCATCAGCTTGACACCGTCGACCACCATCTGGACCTGGTCCACCTCGGAGGAACCCAGACGATCGGCGTTGGAGATGTCGAACACTCCACCCACGGAGGCTGTGTCCACACCACCTAGGCGGAAGAGGGGAGAGGGGGGGATTAACTCATGCCTTCTGGAACTGTGTGTGTGTGGGTAGGCGCGTGTGTGTGTGTGTGTGTGTGTGAGCGTGCGCCAACCTGTTCCGCGCTTCTGCAGACGCAGCCTGCCGAGGATCTCGTTGAACTTGGCGTGTGTGCTGAGTTTGGGCAGCTTGACGTGGACTCCGCCGCGCAGGCCAGTTCCCAGGTTGGAGGGGCAGGTGAGCACGTAGCCCAGATGCTCGTTCCACATGAAGCCGTGGTTGTGCTTCTTGAAGATCTCCTCAATCTGCCGGGACGAGACCCAACAACCTCTCGTCAACGCTCTGAACACACGTCACGGTGTCTGTCCGCTGGTGTCTGGCAGCGTTTTTTTGCGCCCCCCCCCCGCGCGCGCGCGAGAGAGGGATCGTTTCCTGCTCACCTTGGTCAGGCCGACGCAGAAACGTCTGAAGACCTCCTTCATGTTGCCGCCCTGCTCCATGGAGATGACGCGCAGGTGGTCCTCCTCGTTCACCCAGACCAAGAAAGATTTGTTGTCGTTGTGCCTTCATGCCAGAGGACGTGGAAAGGTTGTTAGCGCCGAAAACACAGAAGCACCACGTCTGAAATATTGGTGCGAAGAGTCGGACGATCCGATTTCGCTGCGCTCACCAGATTCCTCTTGCGTCGGGCCAGTCACGGGCCATGCCAGCGCCCAGCAGCAGGGGAGAGACGGGCTTGTCGAACAAGAAGTGGTCAGCGATCAGCTGTTCCTGCTCGGCATCTGTCATGGCCTTCAGGGGGTAGTACTTTCCCTTGAACTCACCATCCAGGCTGGCGAGAGCTGGGGAGAAAACGCAACGACAACAAAAGCATCACATCTTTTCCTGGTCTTCCCCCACCTCTTGTTTTGGTGGCCATTTTGTTCTACAAGGCCAAGAAACCCATTTCAGAATTCACTCGTAGACGCTGGATTCGTTCCCCCCCCCCCCCCCTCGTGCGTGGATGTCTGACTGTAGGTGGACGCGGCGCTCACCCTCGACGGACAGCTTCTCCACCATTCTGCGCTCGCCACGGCTGTTGTGGGGGGGGAGGGTGTAGCCCTTGATGCTGCGGCCGGTACGCACGCGGCTGCTCAGGACGTAGTTGGGGTCCAGGTCGTCACCGCCCTACGCAGAGGGGAAAAAAAACGTTCTTGTACGACCTGCCGCATGGGGAAAACCATCCACATTCCATCCACACGATTCGGTCTGGTCTGGGTAATCTGCTAATCTGTCTGCGTTGGTGGGCGTCGGCTAAATGGGCGTCGGCTAAATGGGCGTCTGCTAAATGACTACAAAATTACTACATGGATTTTGGCATGTTTCTTAAAGGGGGAGGCCCGTCTCGGGAACCTACCTTCAGGTTCTCGAAGTTCAGGTCGGTCTTGTGCTTGTCGGTGGGCTTGTATCCACTGTGACGGTCGGAGATGATGGGGTCCAGCAGGTCCTTGAAGAGCTCGTAGGACTCCTCGTCACCAGCCACGCAGCCGACGGTCATGATGAAGGGGTGACCTGAGAATAGGAGGACGGGAGGAGGGGAACAGGGCCGTGGGGGAGATGACGTTGAGATGTCAAACGGTGTCAAACGAGCAAGACGACTGAGAAAGAACGCGCTAAACAAGTCGGAGCTGTGGCGCTGTAATGTCGAATGCACGTGCGCCGAATTGGACGGCTCGACCCCAAAAACGCGGCACTTTTTTTTGGATAGAACGCTGCTGTGTTCGCCCGACCGTCAATGTAAAGGCCACAGCTTGGCTGTCGCCGCTTGGCTCGGGGTTCGTTCTACACCCCGGTCAGTCACAGCTAGGGCCTGATAGAGAGGGATTTCTCGGTGACTGTCCTGAAACCTCTCCGAGCGTCTCACCAGGGTTGTCGACTCCGGTCTGGATGATGTCATCCAAAGTGAAGCCGCTGGAGGTCTGCTTGTCCCTCAGCTTGGCGTACATGTCCTTGGTCAGCACCTTGGCCATGTGGTTGTTGTGCTTGGTGAGGTCAGGATACTCCTCCTCAACTTTGAAGTTGAGCTTGAAGTTGTTGTGGGTGTTACCGAAAGGCATGATTGCGTTTCTAACACTGCGGAGACGGGGAGAAAAACACACAAGAAGGAATTAACTGTGAGCTGATCGAGAATTCGAGATGAGTTTATTTGGGGGTTTGTTTATTTGGTAACGTATGTTCCTTTGGACCTAGAACACGGAAACAGTCATTAGTCTCTGGGAGCTTCCACATTCGAAAAGGTTTCGAGGGATACTCCTTGAAACAGCTGCAACAGAACAGGATGAATACTCGTCCCTCAGCCACGAAACACTTGCGTCACTCAGATTCCAAGCCCACTGGATCAAATGTCCGTTGGGAATAGATAAACCAGGCAGAGACACGTGGTGCTGGTATTTTTAACACCCGCTACCCTGCTCCCTACCATACCTCCCACAGATCACACATATAGTATTTCCGGGCCCTATCTTCCACCCTCTTTGGGTACACACCCTCCGCCCCCCCCCCCCCCCCCACCACCAGTAAATGTGTTCCCCATCGCTGTCGACATGAATCTGCTGTGTGCGTTCACATACCCAGTGAATGGGTCAAATAGCCCTCTCTAAAGACCTCCATCTCCAACAGAAATCAGTCTAGCCCTCCTATCAGCTTCCGATGCTTCCGTCATCCATCACCTCAACCGCTTTGATTGGAGGACTCTCTCCATTGCTCCCTTCAGCTTCAACGACAGACAAACCATTGGTCACCTTTCTCCACATGCAACGTCGTTGCCGTTTGGGAATTATTTACACCTGCAGTCGTGTTCACGTTAATAGATTTTCTCAGCTTAATGCATTGGCAGGGTATGTCGTTTGTCAACCATGTTTTTTTTTAAGGTTTGGCATTTCAGTTCTGTTAAAGTCGGTGTTGGTTTTCGGAAATCCATCGCATGATTTTAACAAACCATTGACCTGCAAAGTAATGGCTTTACTTGCAGAGTAATCCTCAGACTATCAAAGAGCCACTTCTGCATAATGTATTTTGAATTCAGGAGAACTACATTCCTTAAGGTTTCATGCATAATTGTCCCAGTGGCTTTGATGTCCAACACCCATTTAAAGAGAGCAACACTTCCCTAACTCAAGACAACCAACCCCTGAGACCAATCCCAGTGGGATTGAGAAACACCTGTCTGTACATCTCCGTATCTGCGGGAGGGAACCTTCAGTGAGTCGTGAAACCTCCTCAACTCCACAGCTGCTCTGCAGCCCGATCAGAACGGATTCATGCCGTAAGGTCAAAGAGGCCAAGTCAGTCTAACATTTCACATTGCACAGGTCTCACATGTGTTAACAGTTACGGTCCTGTTCTTCTCCCCTATAGATCTTGCCGTAATCCAACTAAGCACATCGATGTTACATAATATACAGTGTACAATATGCGATTACAGTATAAAGTGTCGTTTTTGGACACTTATGCAGAATCCCTTGCGTTTTCACTTCATCTATACATCTTGCCCCTCCTTCCAAACACACATTATTATTGGAGTTCAATTCAAGAAAAAGTTCAAACAAATATGTTTTACCTGCACACAAGACAAGAATTGAATTAACAGTCCTTGGGTTCAGATCCTGTTCACCAGAGGCAATTTAGAGGTCACCCAGCTTTGTCGGTCTTTGCTCTCTGCTTATATACTGGACAGACACGCAGCCATTGGCTCGTGTTTTAACACTCACTGGGCCCTCATTGGCCAGGGGCTGTTTCTGATACTTGGTTTAGTTTACGAAAGGCCAGGATTTACATCTCAGTCATCCAAGATGGAGCCTGCAGCTGCACCCTCACCTCTCTCACCCCCTTGCCCCATACATAGCTCCTGTGGAGAGACACGAGGGCGTTTTCAGAGAGGGAGGGGGGGGGGGGGGGGGGGTGTTAGGGAATGGGGGGAGTAGAGTAACAGCCTGAAAAAAGCTGAGCAAGACTTTTGCCAAATGCAACTGAGAACAGGGGTTCATGTTTGGCCCCAAGGGTTGGAAAAGTTAGTATTCTCTCAATGAATACTTTGCCGACATGCAGTCTCTTTCATTGATATGTATAGTTATTTAAGGCAACTGAATCAAAGGTCTTAAAGATGTCCAAACGAATTACCCGGCAGACCAGGTCAAACAAAAGCAAAAACAAAAGATTTGTTAAAAGACACTGGTTTCTCATAATTGTGTCTCAAGTTTGGCGCTTTCTCTTCATTATTGGTTTGTTGTCAAAGCGAGTCTAAAGCATTGTATTGTACTGTGTTGCTACTAGTCCAGTTTCCATGCCGTGTCTCTTTAAACAACGAAAACATACTGATCTCTTGGCCATGGAACAAATATGTATGTATGCGTGTGTGTTTGGGGGGGGGGGGAGCGTGTTATTAGAATGTTTTGGGAGAGGGGGCTGGCTGTGCCATGATGATCCAGATTTGACAGACTCCTCCCTTAGAAAACGGTAACGACCCCCTAAAAAAGCCCCAGTCATTTCTGCGCCTTGACAGACAGTACAGGAACAGCAGCCAGGGAACCATCAAGCTGTTCTACAATAAGACAAGCAACCATTGTCTTTGAATGACTTTGGAAAGGACAAGTGCCAGACCTTCATCACAGGTCACCTTAGAAGAACTAGACCAGATTTGGGAAAAATGATGTAATGCTTGCTTTAACAAGAGCTGTCAAAGCCCTTGATGAGAAAGAAGACTTAATCCAAATCTCTACCATCGATCAAACAGCACTACATTCTTCTGGCTTTCCTTGATGATGGACTCTCCGTGTCTGTGACTATCCTTTCCTTCATTGGTGGATAACGTAAAAATGCAGATTTCACGTTCAAGAAAGCGCCACGACAGCACCCGAATGGATGGCAGAGTAGGGCCGTATCGAAGACAGTTTCATTGCCATTTTGTTTGGATCAAGTCTTCTTTCATAGCACATGACCTCCTGATATTTTCACCTATCGTATATTGCTTATCTTGCACCCGTGGTCTGGCACTTATAGGTTAACCTATGGGTAGAGCGGCCTGCAGGCCTGTTCTGTGTCTGCAAAGTCACTCTCAAAACACAATCGAAATCATGATAATAAAGACTATGTTCATTTAGCAGACAGGCTTATCCAAAGCGCTGTATGGACCAGTGCAAGACAGAATTGAACGACAGTATTGAAAACATCATCATTCGTGGCAATTCCATGGCTAAAGCGTTCACTGTCATCAACCCTTTGACCCTTTTGGTGTTCAATTCCCACGTGTTGTGAAAAGCGTACTTTGGATCAGGTAGTAAGATTCAAGATTCAAGATATTTATTGTCATGTGTACAGTTAACAAAGTTACTCTGGACAATGACATTCTTATATTGCAATGTCCTCCTTCCACATAATTACAATAAAACACTAAAAAGAGAGAAAAATATCAAAATATATAGTCAGAATAAAATAAGGCACAGAAACGAAATGACAGTTTTCCTGAGTGTTTAAAGTGCACCGTGCGTTATTGCAAATATTGCAGGTAGAGTTGGTGACATGAAGACACAGCAGCAGTAAGTCAGAGTTCAGGTATGTGTGTGTCTGTGTGTGCGTGTGTGAAGTGGGGCTGTTATCGTTATGTAGTGGTGGGGGGGGGGTAATGGGGAGGTGGCTTGTGAGGGAGCTGTTCACCAGTCTGACGGCCTGCGGGTAGAAAACTGCTTGTTAGTCTCTTTGTTCTGGATTTCAGACTCCTGTAGAGTCTAGAGTCTGTGCTGGGGGGGTGTTCTGTCCTTGATGATATTGTGGGCTCTCCTGGTGACCCTGGTGGAGTAAATGTCCTGTAGTGAGGGGAAGGCTGCTCCTGAGATGAACTGTGCTGTTTTGTTCACACGTTGGAGGGCCTTCCTGTCCTGGGCAGTGCAGTGTCCATACCACACTATGATTGATGTGGTAAGGACGCTCTCGACTGTGCCTCTGTAAAAGTTGTTGAGAATTTTGGTCGGCATGCCACATTTCCTCAGCCTTCTCAGGAAGTACAGCCTCTGCTGGGCCTTTTCCGGGATCCGGAGTATGTTGTGAGCAGAGTGCGAATTATACAATGACAATCGGGAGGGGGTCAACTTCTTCTCCAGGGCGTGTATCGACGCCCCTCGACCTGTTGTTTTTACCTCTTTTGGGGGGGTCCAAGTCTTAATTAGGGGGGTCAGACCCCCCCCAAACCCCCCCCTTAATTCGCACCCTGGTTGTGAGACCAGGTGAGGTCCTTGCTGATGCGAGTTCCAAGGAATTGAAAGGTTTTCGCCCTTTCCACCTCGGTCTCACCCATGTACAGTGGTGTGTGCTGCAATTTCTTCCTCCCTGGGTCGATGATCATCTCCTTGGTCTTGCCTGTGTTCAGGGGGAGATTATTATTAGGACACCAGGCCACAAGTTCCTCCCTCTCTCTTCTGTACGCTATCTCAGCCCCACCAGTGATCATTCCAATGACCGTAGCATCATCTGCAAACTCGATGATACTGGTGTTTTCCTGGGAGGCGTATGTGAAGAGGATGTACAGTAGCAGACACTGGAGGTTTATCTATGCACTGTCTTGTGCGTTTACTGAGGTTTCAAAGTAAAGTGTAGAGACACAGGCAGACTGTGACTGTCCAGGAAGTGTTCGGAGCGGTGAGGGCCTTGGCAGAGACACAGCCTAGGTCAGCGCTGCCTTGCGTTCCTGCCTGTCTGTGGGGCGACCTGGCGAACGGGAAACCCCAGAACACCTGCGTGCCGCAACTGTCTCGTCCAGTCCCACCTGTCGCCTCTCCATATCTGTTCCGCGTTCGGGTGTCCTCCTGTCCTTACTAAGTGTCCAGACTATGTGTACAAGATGTTCCCCCTTCCCAGCCCCAATATCCCGCCTCGCAACATTCTCATGTCACTCTCATCCCCCGACGACCGCCTCACGTCAGCCCCCTCACCCTCCTCCCACCCTGCCTCCCACCCAGCTTACACCGCTGTCAGGAGATACGAAGGGGCGGAGTGCGGGCTTGTCACGGTGCCCTTGCCCCGAATCGACACCCCGGTCTCCTGTTACCCAGCTGTCTACCGCTCGTCCTACTCCCGAGCGCGGTGACACGTTTGTCTCTGTCCCCACGGCTCCGTGTCTTTTCGAGCCGCACACACCACGATTCACCCCCCCATTCGACGCACACCGCGCACCAAGCGTCCTCACAGTTAAAGTCACTTTATGACGACTCAGGAGGGCACTTGTGGCGAGTGAGTGCTTTTCGATGTGTCCCTCTCGTCGATAAACGGCGGCCGTTTGAGGGGTTGGGAAGCCGTCTGAGTCGTCGCGTCTGAGAATGAGACTCCTGATATTGTGGTGGCTAAGGATTTACACACCGCAGTTGTCAACCTCCGAGCTAGGACAGTTACGTAACAGGGCTGTGATATTATGCATGTGAACCAGCGGACCTTCTTGTCACAAGGAATCCCTGAAAATGAATCTCAGGAAATGGAACCCCCCCCCCCCCCCCCAGCTCAGGCCACAGAAATTCTCTCACCTCACAGTTTGGACTGCTCACAAGCAGACTGCAGATGCTTTGACTTCCTCGTGTTTGCCCCAAACTTGCAAACAGACCCATGGTCTTCCCACACTGAAAATCCTTAAGTTATTCTGGATGACTGCACTCAGATAATGGGACCTGGGGCAATCCTCATATTTTAATGGGTGAACCACAATCTGTTATTTTGTGCTGCCACCCCTGTGAATGCTTCAGTGTCAGGTGATATCTTGTCACCAATCAGTCTGTAAAATCTGATTTAGCGGGAGCTCAGTTTAAATCCAATTAAAATACTCGCTCTGTTTACCAAATACGTACGGGGCATCTCTGCTTACCAGCAGATATACCCTCTGCCCATACGGTGAAATGATCGTCACGTGTTCGGTTCAGTGTTGTCTTGGTCAGTGTACTATCCATACTGCAACAGAGGGAGTGACTAGTTAGTTCACTCCCCATCCTCAAAGACAGGGGATAAGTAGGAGCCAAGAAGGATTTCTTTGTAAGGATATATTTCCTCCAACTCTGAAATGCGACGGAGGAAACGAACACTGGTTCTCAAGGCCAGTGAGGGTCCTCACTTGGAATGCGCACGCCTTGACCCCTTGAGATGTAGCCATGTCGACTGCATGGTGGCAACCTGCGCCTGACACCCTGAAATACCGTTGGCCTTTTGAAACCTGACGCCAAACACTATGTGAGTTTTAATGTGTGAAGGAGTTTAAGGTGGTGGGATTTAGGAGTGGGATGTGTGGAAGATAGATTTTGATAGATTTGGATAAATCAATGAAATGTTTGACCCCTTTCATTGGACACCCAGAACCATGTGATCATAAAATGCTGTCTTTTTTAATCGAAAACAGAAACCTGAGTAAAAAACACAAATCAAACAGCATCCACCAAGCCAGCAATATCTATTTTAAAAGGTCCTAAGAGTATTTTTACTACGTCACCCACGTGTAAAACCTTTCCACCTGTCTTTTCAAAATAGACAAAGACTCAAATGATGGACTGGAAACACTGAAGTTGTGCTCCTTCATTCTAGTTACCCTTGGTGTGGTTGAGGTCTGTAGAGCTTTAAGCAATTCGGCATAAACCTCATGTTATTTTTTTTTACAAAGGGTGTCTTTTTTTGGACAAAATAAACAGTGGACATATTTACTTAGAGGCAACAATACAGTTGATACAATGTGTACATAGTCATGTGCCAGACAATTTTTTAAGTCATGGTTAGCTAACCATATACAAATCTTTTATTTTGAAAAATCTTTATTACTCTGTCACAATATACGTTTCAAGAAACATAGGTAACACTTATAAGACTAATAAGTGAAACTGGGGCCAAGAATAAACTAGATGCTTACTGACAAATGGTGACAAACATACTATTACGATTTAACACATGCTTTCCCTATGTTTCACTAGCACCACAATAAGCGGTCCCAAAACCATTTATTTTCCTTTCATGCAACCCCTACATCCCATGTCAGTGTCATTCCCAAATCTGCGGTTTGCATCTTTACAAGTGTACGGCCTTTAATTCGACGAGAGAAACTCGTCTCGGTCAACAATAAGAACGTCAATCTCATTGAAGACTGAGACATTCGCAAAGATGGATCAATGATGGAATTCAGCAAAGTCGTTGTACTAAAGCACCACTGAAACTACAGATGTCGGCAAAAACCTGAGATTCATTTCGAGCCTTCAGCTTGTGTGTTGACCTTTTCTACTGAGAGTCCCGGTTGATGGTGCGGATGGAGTGCTTATCTGTATGGGGCGTGTCACTGCCTGGTCTCCCCCATTAAAACCAGATCTGGCGGAGGTCACGTGTGGTAGGGAGACTATAATTATAACTGGCTTGCATGTCTATCAGCACCCACCTCAAGCACTGCCCTCTGCCCACTTAAACTCGAGATCAAATTTCATCGAGTCAGTTCGTTGTTTGTACTCCATCTACGAGAAAGAAGTCAATGTGAACCTTTACTCCCAGTAGCTTCATTTTGGCTTGTATTGTCAGTATTGTAAGTATTGTCGACACGTTCGATAGGTAACATCTCCATTTAACATTGCACACACATGCCACGATACCGTATGTCACGGGTATCTTTAGTGGGCTGTGCGTGTTTTTATGGGAACTTTTAAAGCAAAATGGCGTGACGGCATGCAATACAATGACCACCTGTCCATCATTCTAGCACAACATGTATGTACAGAATTCTTGATGTTAGAGTATTTGGTTCTGCTAAATAATGTGTCATGGATGTATTTAAATGCAAGGACGGGTATTCACGTCAAGTATTCCACCCTGCATGTGCTTCCACTATGTCACCAGAGATGTCATGTCCTGCCCACACCGCATGTATTTTCTTCAACCCAACCTGGCACCGCTCCAAGTTGCGAAATTGTTTTCCTTGCCCCTTTTCAAAGGTCAGAGGTTACGGTCTGCATGATGCTTCATGTGTTTAGCTGTGCTCCAGTCATATCACCAAAGCATTCTCCAGTCTCTCCAACGCAGTAAGACATTGGTTCTCAATTGAATAGTAGCAGGAATATCCCACGTCAGCCCGCCATGACAGCCTTCTCGTTGCTAACCACCAGGCCCAAGTTAGAAGTTATAAAGCTAAGAGGAGATTCCCTCATCCACCTATGCTCTCGTGTGGGTTATTCAGCTGTCTCGCAGCTTTAATGGATCAAACCGTGAACCCCACTCAGTCAGGGGTCACCCCTAACTCACACCACAGATTACAGAATGCGGAGCTACGACTAAGCGTAGGGCAAGACAACTGGTGTCAGCTGCTCCACGGGGCATTGTCAGGTGAGAGGTGAGGGCAAATGGGATCCGTTATTAACAGCCCCAAGGCAACTGTATGTACATGCCTTGCCTACAGTTCACACATGCTCATGTACCCTGACTTCTGTAGGGTTTTTTCTTCAGAAGGATTTAGTCAAAAAGAGAGTCGGAGACGGCATATCTTTCAAAGTCAAGGTGGCTTGATGGTTTATTCAGCGTTGGTAGCGTGGTAGCGTAAGACACGAAAAGCAACTTTCACACAAGACACATCCTATTATATAGCCTGATATGAGGAAAATCTCCTGCCCTGCATGATACTATTTCATAACGTTCTTCCCCTTACTCCCCAAGGTTCGTCATCCTGTTATGGGTCCTACATGTTTGTCTCCTCGCTCATCTGTCAAGGTCAGCTCGACCTGCCACTCTTGAGTGAACCTCGATCTCAGAACCAGAAGCAACCCAACTCAAGGCCTTCAACTCTGAGTGTTCCCACCTGTTACCCCAGATGTGAGGCAGATCCCTGCATCGTTGTCCTGGGAAGTCCTGTTTGTCTAAACTCCTGAGCCCATAACGGCCTCACTTGAGATACGCACACGCATAACAGTCTCATTACCTGACAACTCCCTGGCCCCCCTCCTCTCTCATTCCAGAACATTCTCTGGACCCTGGCACCATTTCTGCTGTTGTCCTCTTCTCAACCTTCCAAACCCCTGCTACCACATTCCTTACTTGGGACTAGTTCCAGGACGTGTTTCTGCTGTGCAGATCCCACAGCCCAAACCTAAGCCTTTCCTCCTGACCACTGACTACCCCACATGCCTGCCTACCTGCCCTATGATCAATAATCCACCACACTTCCACACGTACACACTGGTAAAGGGAAAGTACCTTGCATCGCACCACTACCCTGACTAACACATGTAGCCTCATGCTGTGCATAAGCACAAACCAAGACAATAAGAGACAAGCCCGCACGAAGCACTCTATTAAACATTGTTATCATACACACTCACACACACACTCACACGCTTTGGCGTAGGCTCGACACATAGACACAGTTAACACCACACGCATACAGTTCAAACAGAGACAAAGGTCTAGGATCGGATAGTTGTCTGTTTCACTGTGGCTCCTTTCCAACGATAGTACCATACTGTTGCCATCAACAGATATGAAACACCCGTATTTAATCGAAGTACTTGTCACAAACGCTTGTGACGGTACAACATTATAGATTGCGATCATACGCTACCTTCTCTACTGACTGAATGTTTCCTTTCTTTTGGGAACTGGTCTTCTGCTACCCCCTCTGCTGCCCCTGTCTCTCTATGACAGACCTTATAGGGTATGGGGCTCTTTCAAAGCCACTGGCAGCTGAACGATAAATTACCTTGCATAACACACCCGTGCGCACACACAGACACACACAGCACATACAAAGCACACTGGTGACAAACGGAAAGCCCCGCGCAGACGGGCCTTTCTTGTCATAAATTCAGCACTGTGATTGTGTACTGTATTGTGATCGTCATAGTAATTATAAGCATTTCACTGGGAGATGTTTCGGCTTGTGCCGTGCAGCATTCCATGTTTCAGTGATTGTTGAAGTTGGGCCTGTGGGTCTGTTGCCGTTGAGACCCGCAGTACCCTTAAAAACACACAAGGTGGAGCTATTTCCAAAGTAAGCAGCGGTCATGGACACAAACAGGCCCAGCAAGTTGTCAGTTGCTTAATTTTGAGGCTGAGAAAGGGCCGACGGCTACGTCAAATGTGTCGAGTCTGTGTCGACTAAACAACCTTAAAAGCAATCAAAATAAAATCAACAAACGGAAGTAGCAAAATCCGAACTTCTCGACCTTCACTAGAGATTTATTTTGAGGTAGCGTCGAACGGCCCAGTCACTGGCGGCCACTGCGAGGCAGCAGGGCTAGGCTGTCCCCTGGTGTCTCTTCTGGTGCAGGTACAGAGTGCCCAGGATGCAGAGAAGTGTCACCAGACCAGGGACAATACCTCTGAGGGCTGTGTGGTGTCCATCACCCACTACCTACAACTCCCAACAGAGAGATGAGTACCAATTGACCATAAAAAGGTTATCTCAACAAACAATGCATTCACACTGCCTCTTTAATATATATATATATTATATACGAACCATCCTCTTTTTGAGAATGCAGTTGACTTCATCCCCCACAGTTCTCAGCTGGTCACTGCATGGTAAACTGGGCTCTGGACACTCCCCTACAGGACACTGAGAGTAGTGCAAGCTGACATGATCCACGATCCCCTTCAGAGCCGCTCCCTCCACTGGCTCCCGGGTTGATCGATGACAGAAACAGATGACAGAAAATGAAACAGATATTTCTCACGGCGATACATCATGATATTCATCGCCACCTTCCACAGGGACCCGTACACAGAGCAGATCATTTACTTACTCTTATCTATACTCAAGCATCTAGTTTTCAAAGGAGCTTGTGTGGGTTTCATTTCGGTCTCTTATGAGGAAGTAGGCTCGCTGGCACTTACAAGATGCATAATCAATAACTTGGCAACGTGGCTTATCTTATCATCAGCACCACTATCAAGTAACGAGAAGCATCTTTGAACTTAATCAATATGGTTTATGGATCGGGTATTAGTGTATTGTTACAGATGACCTCACCCCGCCCATCTTACTTATTTCCTGTGAGGGAAGCTGGCAGCTGGAAAGGCCACAAGTGTCGGAGTGGGTCCCAACCTCACGGAGGACGCGACTAGGGACTGTGGCTTTAAAGCCCCTCCCGTATAGGACACTGTGTGGGGGGCTCTGCGAAGGCTGGCAGACCTGGGAGCCATGCTGAGAACTCCACGTATCGTCAGTCTTCCTCTGTGATCTACACACTACAAAGGGGGAAAAAACGTTTTCTTTCAGGTGTTGGAGACCATCCCTGTAGTAACCCCTGTCCCATAAGATCGACGTTAGTTCCTAATTTGCGTAAGGGATCAGAAGAATATAGATGCATGGCTGCAGACCATAACATCATCCTTTCCTGAATGAAATTCTTAAATGAAACAGTCAATCTGTATGATTTTCTTTGCATAAATATGTTCTGCTAGCTATTCAATGTTTTGACTACCTCTACTTTACGAAAGAATTACAAATAGGTACACAGTCCTTCTGTTTATGATTCGTTAACTTCCATAGCTTACTTATTCTGGGGACAGAGGAGGGGACCGATTTGGGCCGCAGGTGTGCCATAGTCAGGTAAGTCTGAGTGCCTGCATCACAGGTACCTGACTGGAACACACCTCTTGGCCAAATCTGTCGCTGTTGCCGAATATTCATCTGAGATGCAGAGGTTCCATGGCTATTCCTCTGGTAGCCCGCTTTACAATTTTCTCCTCCCATGCTTGTTTTCTTTGCAGGGTAGCCTGTGTGTTGACCTGCGCTTAAGTGATCCCCATTGACTATCCTGACATTTGCTATGTGGGGGCCGGGGCTTCTGAGATGGAAGTCACAGCTTCCTGGGCATTTGGAGTCGTCGATCCTGGGGTTAGTCCTGGAACACAGGTGGACAGCTGTGCCTACGTCGATCCTGGGGTTAGTCCTGGAACACAGGTGGACAGCTGTGCCTACGTCGATCCTGGGGTTAGTCCTGGAACACAGGTGGACAGCTGTGCCTACGTCGATCCTGGGGTTAGTCCTGGAACACAGGTGGACAGCTGTGCCTACGTCGATCCTGGGGTTAGTCCTGGAACACAGGTGGACAGCTGTGCCTACGTCGATCCTGGGGTTAGTCCTGGAACACAGGTGGACAGCTGTGCCTACGTCGATCCTGGGGTTAGTCCTGGAACACAGGTGGACAGCTGTGCCTACGTCGATCCTGGGGTTAGTCCTGGAACACAGGTGGACAGCTGTGCCTACCTCTCTCACAAAGCTGTCATTCCCATGGGGACTGTTTTCGAGACTAGGGTCGTTAAGGTCCCTTTGACTGAAGTTATTCTTCCCGTACTTGTCCTTCTCCGGCTGATTCCTCTTTAACCAGTGAGATCCGGGGTTTGGATATCTAGGGGATGGTTTGGATATCTACGGAATGCACTGCCATATTAGGTGGGGCATGGAGAGGATGTTCTGGCACTTAAGCAAATGTTCTCAGTATTAGGATAGTTCATCTGCCACTGACAATTGTGCACTGTCGTTTTTAACTAAAAAACATCGCAAAGTTATTCAGGACAGCTTTTTAGAAGGTGGCTCACCCAAACCAAGGACAACTTTTTTCTTTTCAGAATGTCTTCCCTTAGCACGTCTAAACCTCATCGCTGTTATAGGCCATTAGGTTACTGATTTGGTGAATATGGTTCTCTTCGTCAACAAGACACGTATCTATTGTGACGCTTTTGGTCGGCACTTATGTTCAAAATCTGATAATGCTCGATTACTGATAATGATCGTATCAAACATATCACAGAGCCCTGCGGTTTGGAGAATAATGCGAGTCAGTCAGCCACCTACAGTGGTGCTACTCAGCTAGACAAGCTAAGTAAACTTCGTGAACTAGTTAGCTAGTAGTTACATCGTTTATGCTATGATCCAATGATAGCCTTATGACAACGTAGTAGATTTGTTTGAATTGTTAATTTAAAAAAAGAGGAAATGATGCATTGTAGCCGATAGACTTGAGTAGGCCGACTTCTTGCGCCGCTCTTTTGTGATCAATTCCTGCTTTCGACACTGTCACACTAAACAAACAGAGATTAGAAAAATGAGTAGGATAATCTGGGACAGCCCTCAAACACTAAAGAGGGCCACTTTGTTGGCGTCATATTACCCTTTTAGAAACACTGCAAGTGGCTCCTGTCCAAACAAGATGGGAAACTAATCCATATTATTACAACCAGGGTGGACTGCAATGGTTTACTGATCGACCTCCCCCAAAACACTATCAAGCAGTAATCTATTTGCAGCAGCTATAATACCAAAACGAAGAGAACTGTGCACATATAATTAGAGACCTACACTTGCTTCCAGTTAGCTACATCATTGAGTTTAAAGTAGGCCTTGTGCACAAATGACTCAAGGGCTCAGGACCAAAGTACATGTCAGCTTCTAGAATATAAACCAAGCAGTGTGCTTAGATCATTGTGCTACCGCCACAAACATAGGTCCAAACAGGGTGAGGCAGTTTAGGTAGCCTACCACTGCTGGAACCAGTTCCCAGAATCAATCGCAGGCCCCTACTGTTACTAAAGTCTAGAATTAAACCGTACCTGCTCTTCCGTGCTTTTGACTAACGAAGCAATGCTGTTCCATGTTGTTTTATGTGTGCTTATATTAATGCAGCCTATTATGTGGATGAAATGTGCTATACAAAGAACTTGCTTTGCCTTGCCTGATTGTCTACATTGCACGGTGAAACACCTTTTCCAACTGGAGGGAGGGTCCTTATTCTAGGAATCCTATTGTTTTTGGTTCAAAGATATAATAGAACAAGCCTATCATGAAAATCTAATGGATATTATTAACAGTTAAATGTGTAGTTTGTGAAAAGCCTCAAAATAATTGGGGATGACAAACTAAACCTTCCAATGCACAAACTAATTTTATTCCAGCAGGCTACACACAGTCTATTACAGGATTAATTATGTTAGTGTACTGTACTTCAAACACACACCAATTTTTTTTTGTGCATTTGGGGTTGTGGTCATTTGAAATGTCCTTTTGAGGTTTTTCCATAAACTACACATTTAACTGTTAATAACATCCATTGTATTTTCATAAAAGGCTAGTTCTATAATATATTTGGATATGTATAACCAATTTACCATACAAACAATAACTTATTACGTTTTAGCTACTTTTTGCTCAAATTGAAGGCGACTTTATTTTATGTATATTTTATGTGGTAAAGCCATTATGTAAAATTATTCCCAATACAACAATTCTAGCTTTTTTTGTACAATCCCCAACCAATTTGTGTCTTCATCCACATGGAGAAGCCATTTTTATTGTAATTTCATTTTATATGCTATATTTAGATGTAGCTATATATTTTTTAAATAAGGTAATTGCAGGCATCTGGTAGTCAAGGCATCAGTGTCAATATTGCAACACGTTTGGGTGGGGCGGTGAACGGACTTTCATGAGGGTGGGACATGCAATGATAAAAAGCTGCCTTTAGCACTTCCTGGTCCACTTTAGAACACGCCATCAACGCAGCGGCGACATTATGGCCGACAATGAATGGAAAATAAGATGTCAGAAAGAGTGGAACATCACAGGCATATCTATGCCCGACTCCGTGGACTGGAAGTTCGTCTATGAAGCGAAACCACTCGGCAGAAATTTGTTGAGGAACCCGGCGCCTCACGGTAGTTGACTACGTCACTCCTTTCTGTACTATTGCGATCCACCGTAGTGGAATCGAAAGAATAGACGGAAGGACAGATTTATGGAGAGATATCAGGCTGCTGACGGTGGCAACCCTCCAAATATAATTCAGATCAGATCAATTGCAGTTGTAACGCTGGTTGTTGTGAACTTGCATACTGGGAAGTTAAATTGTTGCCACATAGCGTAGTCACAGTTCGTATCTTAACACAATCAGAGCAAAGTTACGACATTCAAATTATGACTGTTGCGGGGATCTGAATTTGTCAATATGCTAGTTGAAATTCTTGCTCAAAATGTACTTTCACATTATCCTAAACCTACCATAGCGTTTCACAGTACTCATTACTAACACTAGGTTTACAACTCTATCCTATAGCCTACGTATAGGAACGAGACAATTCACAGAAACGTTAAAAATTCATTTTATCTACTGTGCCTTTACAATGTGTAGTGTACAGGTTAAAGTACACTACACATTGTAAACTATAGATTTTCCCCACCCAGGTGTGACTCATGACAGCCTGCCTCCTGAGCCTGAACTGACAGGCGTGCCTAGAGATGAACCTCCTCGTTCAGAGCCAGAAGGTGAGTCAGCAGGCATCGTTTTGCATTCCAATAATCAACAAAGAGTGTTAATGGAAGTTTTGAACATTTGACCATGACACACATTGATTAACACTGAATGGCATATGTGGTCCATCCCAATGACACTAGGTGACTACACTGGCTGGACCACCAGCGTAGAGGCACTTCCCTATGACAACAGTGGCATACCACCAGGGGTTGTGATCTGTTACATGCCTCAGTTCAGGTGAGTAACACTCAGCTACTATTGTCATTCAAAATGGCTACCCATCTCAGTCTATTTTTCACAGTGATCTTGGTATGCCTGTCCACAGTTGGTTTACCCTGGAGCAGAAAATTGACCTGAAGTCTGAAGGACTGTGGGATGAGCTGTTGGATGACCAGCCTGACATCCTTATACAAGACAGGTGGGTTACACAGGCATCTATAAAGTGTAGATAAATACCAAAACCTCTTTACTTAATTACACCCTTGGGGTTAATAATCATGCACAGCCACACCCATCACCCTGGTCTTGTTTCCCACTAATATTTGCTATAGTGTTATGTATGGTGTATTATTCGTTGGTAAATACAGTAAAAAATATGAAGGGCTAAGGCTGAAATGTTGTTATTTAGTTACACACACATGAAGCCTTTATGAAGTTAGCTTGCCCCATACTGAAGATGCAAATTTTTTAAACATTCATGGCCTAGTTAAAATTAACATTACAGTTCTGCAATAGTTCAAAAACTAATAATACAAAAAGCTGTCTTGAGTTCTTATTTCACTCCTTGACAAAACCACAAAATCGTGTTTTTCTAAGGTGAGTCCCTCCTGAGTGTTTTTCCCCACTTATTTGAGCTTTTTACATTTTGATCTTGTAGGTATGAAGAAAGTCAGCTGCATGAGTCCATCTACCAGCTGCATGTAAAGTTGCTGGGAGGAGATGGTCAGGTTATCTCAGAACACACAGCCAGCCCCAAAGAAGACCTCAGCACCTACTCTCACACCTGGAAAGAAGTATGCATTCGTAGTATTGTTTCCCACTGACCTAAAATCTTTTGTTTGTGTCGTTCAGCCTATTTGTCCATTTGTATTGTGTGTTGTGTTTTGCTGATGTTACATGTTCTTAACTGTCTGCAGCACCTTTGGATTCATCACATTGTGTTTATCGTTGTGTTGTTCATATTTTCAACCTGTTTTCTGTGTCTGTTTAGGTGTCGCATGTCTTTTCAGGGTATGGAAAGGGGGTGAGGTATGTCCATTTCCTGCACAGACTGAAGAATAAATACATGGTGGAGTTCTTCCCTACTTTGGTCACAGGCAGCTCAGTCATCGTCAAGCCAACCTAATCCAGCAGCGATGGACTGTCTGACTAAAGTATACACTGTCAAGTTTGGACTGATTGTCAGCGAGGGTGGAAACATATCTTTTTAATTTGCAATATCATTTCTTGCAATTTTACGATTGAATGAATGTTTTAAAATAAAGAACAATTGCTGCACATATGTTTTTATTCTGTAGACTTTATTGTTACCGGCAATGCGCAAAAGCAAAGTTGCAGAAGGTAGTCGTATTTTATTACCACCAACAGAGGGGGTTATAGCAGTCACATTAACTGATATCTTTGATTACTCTTTGCAAAGAAATAGACTAGTGTCATTCACTCAAAAAACAGCATTTATTGCTTATCGTTGACAAGGCTTGGAAGTTATACAATTGATATCACAAGAAAAACTCAGCACAAGTGATACATATATTGCACATTAATTTAATGTGCAGTGTGTGTCATGAATGAATGATTTCAGATAAGCGTGACAAAAATCCGTCATCTGCTCATGTAGCTAATTGGCTGTACCAATTTATTTTCTTACTTAGACATTCCATTGTAAATTCTCTAGCGTTCTCTCGTGAGTGCCCCCCGTTTACTTTGGACCAATGGTGATGTAGAATTTCGCAGTTGCGCAGTTCAGTGTGTGTACGATCACCCACATGGGATTCAGCATCTGTTCGGGAATATGAGTGAACGGGAACGTGCGTCTGTGGGTCCAGTTGTATGTTGAGAAGGGGACAGTTTTAGCGGGGACTTGCTCAAGAGTGTTTCTGAAATAATGTCAACTTCAGGGCGAGTTGATCCATAGGCGTCAAGGTAAGACCAGATATTTGGGAAGAAACACAGATAGGTTACCTGTCAGCGGACAAGGCGCTTTAGAGGACCGTTATGTGTTTAATTGCATATACACACACAATGTTTGGAGTTTGTCGGGAGTACGAAAGTGTAAACGTAACATTTATTAAGGAAGTTTACTTCATTTGAAAAGTAGCATACTTATCTTTTGCGTCTCTAAGCAACTGTTGGGCATCCTTTAAACAACGCAAGAGGCTGACAGTTACTGGATGAGTAATCACGCAGAACATGTATTTTATTCTGTGCAGATGTTTCACTAGATTCACATAGATTTAGATAAAAGTGTACCTCAGTTTTAAAGGCCTCTGTCCTGTTCATTTAACTTACAATGAATTCTATACATTTAATGCGTGTGAGACTTAACAATATGGTCATGTTGTTTAGGCCACAATTATTTTGTAGCTAAACACTTCTACTCTGGTTCTAAGTGTCATGAATAATATAGTTAAAAAGCCTCTTAGCAGCGTGCAATTAGGCTTGTGGGTTTCATCTGGAGATATAAAAGGTATCTTGTTGTGTGCAATGTTTCTTTGGTCCTCTCTCTTGGAGAGTTCTTTACACATAAAGTTAGAGTTCTGGGTTGACGGTTAAGCAGGGAAAATAATCATCTTTGGACAGAGTAACTGATTGTACAATGACCCAGCCTTCTCCTGTACCTGCCTGGCCACCGGCCCACCAGCCTGTCAGAGGTGTTGAGCTGTGAGAGATGAGGTGTTGACTGTACATTCATCCCCCTCAGAGCCGAAATGCATTGTGTTTGATTACACACGTGCTATTGCAGGCCTCTCTCTTGTGTCAGTCTTTAGCGCCACAGCATAGAAGACTGCGGGTCAGACTAAAGAAACATAAAGAACTAAAGCTACCATTTTCCAAAGTTTCTACCTTTTTTTGTATTTTTGATTGTTTCAATCTCAATCTAAAACAAACCGTCATAAAGAGACACATCCCCTTGGATAACAAATATAAAATCCCACGCCATTTAGCAGGCCACATCCAATGAACACCGTCTCACTCTAAAGCACTCTTCTCACGGTCAACGGTATCAAAGATGCGATGGGCTTCGGCAGCTAAACCTAAGTCATCTATTACAAAAGCTTCGTGACACTCATCCCGAAATGTGACCCTCATATGTGTGTCAGCACAAGTAAACCAACGCTCCCTCATTGTATGCATGCATTGACACGTGCCCGCCTGATTGACAAAGGAGCAGAGGGAATGGATACAGTGCTATACCTTAGGTTTTTTCTCACTGCCTTCACTCAATCAGTAAGACTGCGTAGGCCATAGGACCCGACAGACCGCTGCCACGGTCACTCAGAGAACGGGGGTTTCGATCAAATTTACGTGAATGTTAATTCATCGTTGTAGTATACTCCCATCCGAAAGCTGCTTTTTCCTATGCGAGAGTAAATACATTAACAGTTGCTGCTACCAACAGCTGGTATTATGAACCGTAATTAAACCGAATTAAAACCAGTGATATATAAATATTGTTAATTGTCTGTGGGAAAACATATCTGGATTCCTGTGGCTTTGAACTTGAATGGTGGATGAACTTGGAATGATGCCTCAGCTTATTACAATGTGGACAAAGCAATGCTTCCTGTTAGCTAAGAGGAGTGCCAGAGTGATTGGGAGGAGTCAGTGCAATGTGTTGCAGCACTCAGAGTGCACTAATGGCTATTAAAACATGGTGTTCTCACACAGCGTCGATGTGTGTGTGTGTGTATGTGTGTGTGTGAGAGAGAGAGAGAGAGAGTGAGAGAGCGAGCGAGAGAGTGTGTAAGCTAGAGAGAAGCTGTTTTGTTTTCATTGACACACTCCTGTATAGCATTGTCAATGTAGACCTACTGGCTGCCTCTGTGCTTTTTGTTGAACACTTTGTTGTTCTGACTGGGTCTAAAGAGTAGCCCTGAATTGAGCTTGGAAAACAATAAAAGTCATGTACAGATCTGAGATGATACAACTAGACGTTTACAAATACTTTTCTTTTATAAGGATATACATGGCTACGTGATTTATTTCCATGTGGTGCTAGTTTTGGCCTGTTTTACCCATACCAAAGCCATTTTTTGGTGTCTGTGTGAGATTGATGTCCTTGCAAACTCTTCAAATTCTCTACAAATTCTCTCCGTCACATCAAACACTGTCTGCTGTATTATCTTTCGGGGGTCCCTTGATATTATGAAAACTAAAGTCCAGCTTTATGGTTCGGTACGTGGCTATTCTGCCCAGTCACCATTACCATTTCTGTGCAGTAATTGATCTAACTCTGCCCGTTTTCTTTGTTACTGACTTTTTGTTTCAGTTGCAGTCCTGAATATTGCATAACTGGTGTCTCTCTCAGACTGTAGAACTGCACTGAAGTTGAGAATGCTGCTCCTTCTAGGATGACTGGAGCACCAGTGGCCGGGCCTAGGGTTCTCACAGGAAATAGAAACCACAGGACACTCTGTATTCTGGCTGTCAGTGGTTTGTCTCGTGACCTCTTTCTGTCCACCTCGCCTCTGCCCTCGTGGACACCGGTTAGCCATTAACCTCCGAAAGACACGTGCCGAGTAGAAGTGTGGCACGGTTTGGACACGGAGAGAAGATGGCCAGGAAGAGATAGCGAGAGACGGGTCTGAGAGATGCTAAGGCAGTGCCAGGTTACGTGGTGTGGTGTCACTCGCTAAAGAGTTTAGTCAAGGTTTTTTTTTCCGGGGGGGGGGGGCGTTAAATCAGTGATTCGCCTCAGGGACAGTAGCTCTTTGGCGGGTGAGGCAGGGCTGGATGCCGAGTCTATGGATGGGGCTTTGTGTCACAGTCGCAAAGTGTGGTTACGGTCTGTCTGTCGGCCTCTCTGTCTGTCTGTCTGTCTGTCTCTCTGTCTGTCTGACTATCTGTCTGTGCGGCCCGAGGGGGATTCATTTACACTCCTCTGGTTCCGGGACAGGTACACACAGCAGCGAGCCTCGGTCCCCACGTTACTTATTAAAGGGTAGGATCTCTTTCCTTTCATTCGTTTAACTGCAAACGGGCAGACTGTCTAACTGCCATGATTTGTGTGTAACTTGAACTTCTGTCATTACGCGGTAACCACGCCTGTTGTTTTTGTTTGGGAAGATGAGTCTCCATTTTGCAGTGCCCAGTCGTTTGTACCGAGCTCAAGTACTTTGAGGTCATCAGGGAGGCGTGTGTTCCGTGAGATCTTGAAAAGATACGGATCGGAACGTGCTAGAAACGGTGTTGTCTTTGAGCCGGATGTGAGCTGGTTCAGAGAGCACAGTGGATTTGTTTTAGCCAGACTGGAGCCGTCATTCTTTAGGAAAACTCCAATGAATGGGGTATGCTGCCACCTGTGGCACCTGATGTGTCAGGTTAGTAAGAGAGCCTGTAAAAAAATGACAGAGCTGGTACATATTGTACAGTTTGTGGCTCTTGTAGTTTATACATTCAATCCTATTTCTTTTTTTTTTGGAAAACGTATTTCGTTTTTCAGATAATCAGTTGAGACACCTGCTCTACTTTTTTGTTGTTGTATTATTTTCATTCATGTCTATAATGAATTATTTGCATCAACACAAACAGGTACTTAAGTGCCTTCAATCTTTAATAGTATCCTATCTCTCTTTCACTCTCAGTTTCTTTGTTTAACCGTCTTACTTTGTCGGTCACTTATACCTGCTGGTTCTCAGAATCGCCTCTCTTAGCTGCCACTCTCTCTGTTCCTTTTCCCTGTTCTCTGTCTCTTTCTGTCACCTGAACCTGCCGGCTCTTTCAAGTAGCATTCCTTATTCACCGACTCTTCCTTTCTTTGTCTCCCTGTGTTTCTCTCTCACCGGAACCTGCTGGTTCTCAGACTTAGCCTTCACCTACCTGGAATTCCTTGACACATGGCAGAGAAAGGACATATATTAAACAGTGACAGGTGTTAACTCCCATTTTGCCCATTGCCCGCTATCGGTGTAAGTTAATCTCAGGCAATCTCTTATCGGTGGCGCTGACGGACGGGAACGGTGTCGTCGTGGGTAACAGGAGAGGAGCTGTCGCCCCGACGCACAGCTCAGTGTCATGCTGCAGGTAGTCGAAGTGTCCAGAGCACTGACACCTCCAGTGGCACTGCCAGGGGGGGGGGAGGGGGGGTCAGGCGCCCTCTCGGACCACCCCAGGGTCCTAGCTGTAGAGGGAGACCCAAACTAGAAGGCTGAAAAAGTCAAAAGCAATGACATTTCAGTTGTGACACATAAGAAAAATCAACTTTCGCACGTGTCTTGAAAAGACGTGCGAAAGTTGATTCGCACGTCATTTGTAATTTCGCACGAATATCTAAAGCCGGTGATGCGGTGCAGTGACATCGCGCACGGAATATGTCTGTCGTTCGTATAACAAAATGTGTTTTTTTTTTAATGAAAATGAGGTGTTCAGTTTCAACCCCTTCCAATGTAGGCCCCTTGCAGGAGGGAGGCCTCCTCTGTTGTGGCGGAGGGTCGAGGGTTAGGATTAGGAGAAGTCATCTCGACGTCAAAGGCTCTCCCCCTAAAAGGCCATGTGTGGTGCTGAGCTTCTCCACAGCTGTGAGGGATAAGCACTTCCTGCATCCCTGCATAGACATGACTCCATGGACTACCATCACTTCCTGCACCCCTGCATAGACATGACTCCATCGACTACCATCACTTCCTGCACCCCTGCATAGACATGACTCCATGGACTACCATCACTTCCTGCACCCCTGCATAGACATGACTCCATCGACTACCATCATCTCTGATTTCCAACCAGGATTGCCTAGTAGGTGGGCCCAGGGGTTTAAGTTATATTTAGGGAGAAGCATTAATAATGCAGCCCGACGCAGCAGCTTCTTGATCAGCTAATGCTCATTTATAGGCTCCTATCACCTACAGTTAGGCTGGAAAAGAAATCCCCAAATTTATAGCCACAAAGCAAACAAATGAGATCAAATGTGATCAAGTGTGAGTCTCTCTTAACAGCTGAGAATACCCTTTACAGGGCTGTACATACTTGCTAGTTTGAGTGACTGTTCACAATCACTGTGGGTCATTTTGAGTGTCCCCTCACCTTTGGGAGATGAGTTCCTTCCAAGAAATTCAAACAAACATTCCCAGTTGGAAAATGGGAATGTTTGTCGGCGTCTCCGTTGGGCTCGGCCTCGCTCTGTTACCTGTGCGGTGTGGTTGAAGTGTGAGCAAGGGCTTGTTTTGTTGCTCCTGTGGGCCCCCCCGTCAGTGAAAGAGGTCCCTCTGTCTGAGGCCGCAGTAACCATAGCAGACGTTGGAAAGTGAAATGCGATGCGGTGGCTCTTTGGGCCACGTTTCTCAATCACAACCTCTTAATGAGCTGGCTGGAGCACCGGACAACATCAATGATGCAGCAGACTGGTGTGTGTTACCGCCAGCAACACACCAACAAAAAAAAAGACGGTCTCATCTGTGCGGGGGCCTGGAGGATTGCCAGGCATTATTCTTTCTTCCTATCATACACACTTAGCCACACTCTCACTTACACGCACGCACTCGAGTCCGATTTACTCGGGGGGCGCGTGGCGCATCACCGTTCACCCACGCGGCTTTGGACTAAGCTTGGACTCACATTCGATGCGTGTGACTTTCAAATGCGCCGACTTTTGCGCACTTCTGACTCGCATGCTATGTACAGTAACGTACAGTAACTGCTTTACCCTAGCAGTCGCCGCCCACCGTGGGAGTATGTTGTGTTTTCGGAGATTGAAATAGTACTTCGACACATTCTCACGATGAAAGGACTGTTGCAATCTTGGAAATAACCCTAAGGAAATCTTATTTGTGGTTTTTTATCGGGCCCCAGGCATGGGCTTGGTCCCGTCATGACTAATTGAACAGTAATAAGACCTTAAGTTCTCAATGAATAAGATATGGTGCCACATACACCACCCCAGGGTTACCGGTGCAGGCTCGCTAGGGGGGTCATTGACACAGGTGACCCCTATAAGTAGCCTTGTCTTAGACCCCCCCCCCCCCCCTCCTCCCCTCCCCAACACAGGAAGTGCATGTATGGAGTCCACCAACCGAGGAGGTTTGCATGTTTTCTCGCACGTTCGTTTTATTTTCTCGCGCTTTTTAACGCAGTTTGCGTCGTGTGCTCACTCACTCCCTCTCCCTCCCCCCCCTCTCTCCTCTCCACCCTTCTGTCGCTCTGTCTGACCGGACTGTACTGTTCTATTTCCACTTGTTGGGTATTTAGCTAGGATGCTGATGCAGTAACTGCGTCTAGACTGTTACACGATACAGACAGGGAAAACATGCGCTGGCACACCGACACATCTTTTTCTCTGGATCATTTTCATGTTTGTAACGAGAGAGCCGAATGGCGTAGTTCTGGTAAATTCCATTAGCAACTGACGTCTCCAACATGGCTACCAGGATGGCCTGCTGTATATTTTCTTTTTGCCTCCTTCCCACGGAGGGTCCCTTACATGATTCAAAAAGGCATCGATCAAGGCTGAGTCATCTTGAATTCGTTAGCAGCTAGATTAGGATGCAGCCTTGCGTAGTTCAGCCCAGCACAACGCGGGCGACCCTATCCGGGCCGCGTAGAAGATTCATAAGCGAAGGCGTCGGAGATCTTCAATAGAGTAACAGCGGAATGAACGTTGATCGAAAGAAACCCACATTATAAATCATTAGAAAACAGAGTCGGTTCTATCCTAACACTTCTCCCCCTCTCTCTCTTTCTGTGCCTCTCCCCCCCCCCCTCAGGATAGTCCTCTGATACAGCTGTTTCAACGGGGACCCCAGACATGACTATACTCCGGCAGAGCGCGGGACCTCTCTCCTTCTCCGCCTCTCTCCTTTTCCTCCTACTCCTTCTGCCCCACCCGTGCACGCCCTCTTCCCAACCCCAGGTGGTGCTACGGGCGTCGCCCACACCGGTCACCCAGACGGTCAACCAGACGGTCAACCAGACGGTCAACCAGACGGTCACCCAGACGGTCACCCAGACGGTTAACCAGACGGTTAACCAGACGACCCAGGCGGTCGGCAACTCCAGCTTGGCGGCCAAGCGGACCTGCACGGACAAGGTGGTGTGTCGGCCGGGCATCCTGCTGCCGGTGTGGCTGCCTCCCAACCCCCCTCTGGGAGAGCAAGCCGGGAGGGCCATGGTCTACTTCGCCTGCCTCATGTACATGTTCCTGGGCGTGTCCATCGTCGCCGATCGCTTCATGGCCGCCATCGAGGTCATCACCTCTCAGGTAGCCCCTCCCCTGTGTTTCTCCCTCCTCTCCGTTGCCTCCCTCCGACGCTTTTCCCGCTTCGACCGCGATTGCGCTCACCAGCCTGGGGGTTTTCCTCCGTGTCGTTGTGGTTGTTAGGAGAAGGAGGTGACCATCACCAAACCGAACGGGGAGACGTCGGTGACCACGGTGAGGATCTGGAACGAGACCGTGTCCAACCTCACCCTCATGGCCCTGGGCTCGTCAGCGCCCGAGATCTTGCTGTCCGTCATCGAGGTGATTGAATGAGGGCTTGAATGAATGAATGAATGAAGGAATTCCCTTTTTGGTCATCGTAGGTTGTAATGTGCGAGGGCAAGTGAGGTCGCGACCCTGACCTTTGTCCTCTGAATGCCAGGTGTGTGGGCACAACTTCCACGCTGGGGAGCTCGGTCCGGGCACCATCGTGGGCAGCGCCGCCTTCAACATGTTTGTGATCATCGGCATCTGCGTGTGGGTCATCCCCGACGGGGAGTCCAGGAAGATCAAGCACCTCCGCGTGTTCTTCATCACAGCCTTCTGGAGCATCTTCGCCTACATTTGGCTCTACCTCATCCTGGCCGTCATCTCCCCCGGAGTGGTAGAGGTGCGTTTGTTTGCGTGTGTCTGTTTTGCGTGTCTGTTCCGTGGGTCTGTTTGCGTGTCTGTTTTGCGTGTCTGTTTTGCGTGTCTGTTTGTGTGTCCGTTCCATGCGTCTGTTGGCGTGTCTGTTGCTATGTCTGTTGATGTGTCTGTTGGTGTGTCTGTTGGCGTGTCTGTTTTGCGTGTCCGTTCTGTGTGTCTGTTTGTGTGTCCGTTCCGTGTGTCTGTTGCCGTGTCTGTTGGTATGTCGGTTGGTGTGTCTGTTGGTGTGTCGGTTGCTGTGTCTGTTGGCGTGTCTGTTGGCGTGTGTGTTGGTGTGTCGGTTGGTGTGTCGGTTGCTGTGTCTGTTGCTGTGTCTGTTTGTGTGTCTGTTTGTGTGTCAACACCGTGAGACGTCGTCACGCATATGGTTTGACACGTGGGTTAGATGTTGTCAGTGCGTATGTTTATGTCGTGTTCATACCTAGGTGTGGGAGGCTCTGATCACCCTCCTCTACTTCCCGGTGTGCGTGATCTTGGCGTGGATCGCCGACCGGCGCCTCCTCTTCTACAAGTACATGCACAAGCGCTACCGCGCCGACAAGAGACATGGCATCATCGTGGAGACGGAGGGCGACCTGGCTCCCAAGGGGCTGGACGTGATCATGGAGGGCAAGTTCTCCGACGGCGGCTCGAGTCCCGTCAACTCCTCGAGCGTGACGGTGTCCGTGCAGACGGGGAGGGAGCTGGAGCAGAACCGAGAAGAGGTAGGTGGGAGATAAGAATGAGAGGGGTCAGATGCAAAGGGGTCAGGTGGCTGAGCGGTTAGGGAATCGGGCTAATAATCGGAAGGTTGGTCCGATTCCCGGCCGCGCCAAATGAAGTTGTGTCCATGGGCACTTCGCCCTACTTGCCTCGGGGGGAATGTCCCTGTACTTACTGTACGTCGCTCTGGATAAGAGCGTCTGCTAAATGACTAAATGTAATTGTAAGGATGAGAGGGGAATCGCATTGGGAATCATCTTCCATATCACATTCCCACAGATTCAATCTCGCAGTTATTTCTTAGGAATGAGAAAAACCTTTTCAAACCTAGAGAAATAGAGAAAGTGTTGATTTTCTTCTTCCGTTACACAGCCAGAGACGAAACCCAAAAAAAGTCGACGCCCTTTCTGTAATGTCGTTGTTCTGGCTCGATGCTCCAGGTGGTGCGCCTGCTGAAGGACCTGAAGCAGAAGCACCCGGAAAAAGACCTGGAGCAGCTGATCGAGATGGCCAACTACACGGCCCTGGTGCACCAGAGGAAGAGCCGAGCCTTCTACCGCATCCAGGCCACGCGCATGATGATCGGCGCCGGCAACGTCCTCAAGAAGCACGCCGCCGACCACGCCCGCCGCGCCGCCGAAGCCGCCGAGGGGGGGCCCCAGGAGGTCGACGACCGGGCCACGTGCGCCCACGTGTCGTTTGAGCGTGCGCAGTACCAGTGCACCGAGAACTGCGTGACGCTGAGCTTGGGAGTGGTCTGTGAGGGGGGGACCGGGCAAAACACGTTCTGCGTGGATTACCGTACGGAGAACGGTTCCGCCAACGCCGGGGCCGACTTTGAGTTCGGCGAGGGAACGTTGGTGTTCAAGCCTGGGGAGAGCCGCAAAGAGATCAAGGTTAGGAAGGGTGGAGACAGGAGAGAAAGGATAGTGCTGGCATCTGTAGGGAGTCAGGTGGCTGAGCTGTTAGGGAATAGGGCTATTAATCAAAAAGGTTGCCGGTTCAATTCCCGGCCGTGCTAATTTGACGTTGTGTCCTTGGGCAAGGCACTTCACTCTACTTGCCTCGGGGGAATGTCCATGTACTTACTGTAAGTCGCTCTGGATAAGAGCGTCTGCTAAATGTCAAAAATCTGTATCTGGCAAAAGAATGGCCCTTTTGAGTCCAAAAATCTATACAAATGTGTCTTTGATTTGGTGGGATGATTTCAGATTTATATTAGGATTATATTTCATTATATTTGTAGGATTAAAGATGGCAATTTAAGCAGGAAGTCAAGTTTTTTTGTTTGTTCAGTCACATAAGTGTGGTGTGTCCTGCGATCCCTAGGTGGGCATCTTGGATGACGACGTCTTTGAAGAGGACGAGCACTTCTTTGTGCGTCTGCAAAACCTACGGCTGGACGAGGGCGGCAGCGAGGTTGGGGCGGGAACGCCCCCGCGGGGCCGCTTGGTGGAGCCGCTGTTCGCCACGGTGACCATCCTGGACGACGACCACGCGGGTATCTTCACGTTCAGCCAGCGCGTGCTGCGCGTGAGCGAGAGCTCGGGCGTCGTCGTGGTGACGGTGGCGAGGAACTCGGGCTCGCGGGGCACCGTGGTGGTGCCGTACCACACCGAGGACGGCAGTGCCCGCGCCGCCGTGGACTACGAGGAGACCAAGGGGGAGCTGGAGTTCACCAACGAACAGACGAGGTGAGTTGAAACAGCCGAAGGGGAGAGTCTTCAGGGCTTTTTGGCAGCCATCTTGTTTTCATCACGTTTGTTTCGATAAACTGGAAATCGATGAGTGCACACTCTCTAGATATGTATAAGATAATTTAGTGGTTGGTAGTAAGTTGATAATTTTGGAGGTCTATGTTTATGTATATCCTCAAGGGATATAAACACAATGTTTGTCTTGTAACTGTACTTAAGTTTGTTACATTTACAGATTTGTGGTAGGCTACTAAATGGACTAAATGTGGTTATGGGAAGTGAACCCCTGAATCCTGTTGTGGGGTTATTATGGGTTGTCAGCAACTCACACAGTCTCAATCATCTGCTATTAGATTATTACATCAAATGGTAATCCCAGTCTTTATCAAGATTGGGAACTGTTTGCCATCTCTGGCTCATCCATTTCCCTGTAAATGTTCAGGCGAAAGTGCGTAGACTTTATCTGTATCCAGCCAGTAAAGTGAAAGCCATGACATTGCAAATCATGTCGGAAGAAGGTACCTAGCTAGTACAGTAATGTAGGATTCAGACAGGCCTAAAAGCTGCCATTGATTGGAGCTACTGCACTTTACAACACAATGGTCCATTACAGTAACCAGTACACTATCCACAGGGTTAGATACAACATGAAACTGTAGCAATGGTTTTATTGATTTGCATCATAATACGTTTGCATGGATACACTGTGTTTGTACAACATGTGTGTGTGTGTGTGCTATTGAACCCTTATTTAACCTTCACTATGTCATTTTCAGTAGATAGCAGGCTGTTTGTGAACATCAGAATCAGAATCAGAAAGGGATGTATTCGCCATGAAAGTTTGCACAGACAAGGAATTTGCTTTGGCAGGAAGGTGCATACAATAAACATATACCTAAAATTTAAATATGTGGACTAACTATACTAAGGGTACATAGACTAGCAGTACTAAGTGGAATAAATATAAGTTGCCGTAAATTACAATATAAAAATACAAATATTACAAAAAATACAAATGTACAAGATACCATGTTGTGGTGCAGTGCAAAAGCAGAGTGTTTTAAGCAATAAGTCATTTGAGTCAGTGTGGTCCCTTGGCCTTGTTGAAGAGGCCAACAGCAGAGGGGAAGAAACTGTTTTTGTGGTGTGAGGTATTGGTCCTGATAGACCGCAGCCTTCTGCCGGAGGGGAGTGACTGAAACAGGGAGTGTCCAGGGTGGGAGGAGTCGGCCACAATCTTCCTCGCTCGCCTCAGGGTCCTCGAGGTGTGCAGGTCCTCGAGGGTAGGCAGATTGCAGCCAATCACCTTCTCAGCAGTACGGATGATACGCTGCAGTCTGCTCTTGTCCTTGGCTCTTGTCCTTGGCATTTATTGTCAACATTTCAGAGTTGATTCCTATTGTGCGTGTGTGAATATCTGTGTGTGTTTGTTTGTATGTGTGTGTGTCTCAACAGTCAGACCCTACAGGTGCGCATTGTGAATGTGGAGGAGTACGAGAAGCAGGAAAATTTCTTCGTCGTACTAGAGGATCCCAAGTGGCTAAAGAGAGGAATCTCAGGTCAGTGTTGGTCCTGTACACGGGTGTGGTTTGAGTGTGTGTATTCGATTATATGTCGATTTAGCGAGGCGTTCTCCTTTTTAACAAATGTTGTGGTTAGTTATAATTAAAGTTAACCTGTGTCTCATTTCCCACAGCCTTACTGCTCAACCAGGGTAAGTCACAGAAATAACTCACACGCTCGACATTGCGCACAACCTCTTACACAGGAATAATTCACATACTCGTACGTTTTAAGGGACTGATCTATACCTCTCTCTTCTGAAACAGGCAAACCCACTCCAGAGGAGGAAGAGGCCAGGAAGATCTCTGAGATGGGCAAGCCCATCCTGGGGGAACACAGCAGACTGGAGGTTATCATAGAGGAGTCCTATGAGTTCAAGGTGTGTGTGACGTGAAAGGTGCTGGGTTTACGTGGGGGGGGCGGGGGTGGGAGAGAACCGGCATGCAGGCATCTGTGCATTTGAGAGTGTGTATGTGTGTGAGAGAGAGAGAGACAGAGAGAGACAGAGAGAGAGAGAGAGAGAGAGAGAGAGAGAGAGAGAGAGAGAGAGAGAGAGAGAGAGAGAGAGAGAGAGAGAGAGAGGTGAACATAAGTGTGGTACTAACTCTCCCCCCTGGGTGCCCTCCTACTCCCATCAGATTCGACAGGGAATGACTCCTAATGGCATTCTGAACCCGGTACAGTAGCTACTAGCGCTGCATGCAGTGTGAGCGCTGCATGCAGTGTGCCCTGGTCCTCAGAGAGGACCACCGCTCCTCCTAACCTCTCTCATATGTTAATATGATCCTTCTTGTTTCCCGGAAAATATAAAAAGATACTGTGTATTTTCGACATGTATGATATTTAATGATATTTGCTTAACCCTTGTGCTGCCTTCGGGTCACATGACCCAAAGGTTCATAACGAACCATCGTTGTGTATACCCAATTTTACCCAATACAAAAACAAATAAAAATAATGTTCTTTTAACCTTCGCAATGTGGGGGTCTGAGACAGCCCACCGGTTAAAAGAAAATGCTTCACTTTGTTTTTGTATGCGGTAAAGTTGTCGCAATACAACGGTGGGTCACAATGACTGATGGGTCAGAGTGACCCGAAGATAACACAAGGGTTAAGTAGTCCTGTGATCAAGGTGTAACTTGATTGAAGTGTCCTCTTCTCCATACCCTTCCTGATATATTTTTAAACTGAACGGATGTCTGCATGTGTCTGTGTGAAACCTTTACACGGTAAACTGTTTCTCAACGATGTCCCTGAGCTTCCTCTGGGTCTCATATCTGACCCGGATTTTGTGTCACGATAGAACACAGTGGACAAGCTCCTGAAAGACACCAACCTGGCGTTGGTGGTAGGCACTCACACCTGGAGAGAGCAGTTCATCGACGCCGTCACTGTCAGTGCAGGTCATTCAAAACTTATTTCCCTCAAATATGTTTTAAGATACACAAGAAAAAAGTTCATCTTAAAGAATTACGATAATGCCTATAAGATTTTAATCGAGAGAGAAAAAACAGTTTAGGAAAATGTTGAACATTTACGGGTGACTATTTAATTTAACCCCCACTACCGTTTAATCCTTGCAGGTGATGGGGATGACGAGGGCCAAGAACAACGAACGCCCAACTGCTTTGACTACTTCATTCACATTGTGACAGTATTCTGGAAGATTCTTTTCGCCTGCGTTCCACCGACGGAGTACTGGAACGGCTGGGCCTGCTTCATAGTGTCTATTTCCGCCATTGGACTCCTGACAGCCGTCATCGGGGACCTGGCCTCCCACTTTGGCTGCACTGTGGGACTGAGGGACACCGTCACGGCTGTGGTGTTTGTGGCTTTGGGCACCTCCATCCCTGGTAAGTGTGTATATTTGCGTCTGTTCGTATTGTTTGTATCCTCCATTTCTCAGCTGTCTTCAAGCCTTATATTCGACAATCTCCTCACCTTGATGATTCGTTCTTCCTTCCCCTCACAGACACCTTTGCTAGTAAAGTCGCTGCCACTCAGGACCAGTACGCCGACGCGTCGGTGGGGAACGTGACGGGAAGCAACGCCGTCAACGTGTTTCTGGGCATTGGAGTCGCCTGGTCCGTGGCGGCCATATACTGGGAGGTCAAAGGGGAAGTCTTCCGCGTGGATCCCGGGTCTCTCGCTTTCTCCGTCACGCTGTTCACCATCTTTGCCTTCATCAGCATGGGCGTGCTCATGTTGCGCCGGAGGCCATCGGTAGGGGGTGAGCTGGGCGGCCCACGGATCACCAAGGTGCTGACCACCATGTTTTTCTTCGGCCTCTGGTTTCTCTACATCCTCTTCGCCAGTCTGGAGGCCTACTGCCATGTAAAGGGCTTCTGAGAGAGCATTGGTGAACGAGGATTTATTGTCAAACACACATGCACACACAAACACGAACAGGCCTACATTATACTCACACGCTACATATCCCTCACCGAAGAAACATCGTAAACACACGAGCACACAAATGCACGCACACCATCGACGACATGTTACGAAAGGTTGTGAACACTTTCCTCCGTTGATGAACGAGGAGACGGGAGGAACAAAAACATGGGAACGGTTGAAAGAAATGACAGAACAGCTCACCGAGACGACCACGTGAACACTGATCCTATAAACAAAGTTCTCAGTATCTGGGTCAGAGTCTGGCCCGAAGAGGGCTTGGATCACTTAGCTAAAGGTTAAGTTTTCTACAAGATGTAAGTCACTGACTGAGAGGATTTTAGAATGGTACGTGACTACCTGGGAATTTGAAAATGTGTCTCCATATTTAAGAAGACCTCGCCTAAGGCTGGTTCGATGGGGGTGATGATGGGACTGTTGCTTCACCCAGATAAACATTGTGAACGACAGCCTCCTCTTTCACAAGGGCCCCTCCACAGCTTTTGTATAATAGTTTTTCCTTTGAAATAATTGTATATTTACAATGTCATGTGACAAGAGGCATATATAGGTACTATAAGCCTCACATGTTAAACTTGAGCTCAATACTGAAATTTGTAACATCATTCCCAAAACCACTATACATGATGATGCATGCAAAATACTAATGCAATTCTTCAGAAGCTGTTACATGAAAAGGTAATACTGTAATGTAGGTTGGAGATATAACTGGATATCTGCCATTTAGAGTGACCACTGTGTGAAGGAGAGGATTCATCCAGCACAATATGAAGACTTATCCATTTATGTATTTATTGTGTCGTTTAATGTATGTATATCTGAATGTCACAGCTTTTGTTAGCTAAATAATATTGAAATGTATCAGTTATCGCAATTATACTGAAATTGCATCACTGTAAATGTCTCGGCTTGTTTAATTCATTCGACGAATCTCAAATCGCACCAATAGCTACCTTTATTTGAACAGTGCGCGCAGTGTACATTTATGATTGACGTAAGAACGCGCCCGTGCTATTTATGCTGTTTAGGGCTTTCTGCCAATAGAAACCAATGGAATTTCACTATTACTGAAGCCCCTCCTCCCTGAAACCGAAAGATATGAGCTCTCCGGTTGGCTGATGCAGGTTGGCGGTACTTCCTCTTGGTTTTCTGAAAAACGTGCTACTGACCCGAATGAACAGCTAGGCCGAAACGGGAAAGGGGGGATCGTGGAAAATGTAAGCACTTTACCATGTTTGTATTAGAATTGAGAAAAAAGCCGTAATTCATCTGCAGGTAAAGGAGATTCATTCATTTTTTTTTATAATTTCGCTTTCTCGTTTCAGTGCTTGCAGCGGGCGACGGCGGACGCCAACCGGAAAAAGATTCATTCACTCGCGGAACCAAGGCGCCTAGATTAGCTAGCCTAGCTAGCAAGTATATCGGAAAGTGAGTAGCTAGCCACGGCTACCGTTGTTTATCGTGTACCAAAAATGTTTTCAAATTTCACTAAAGTCTATAAGAACATGAATAGAACATGTTTTCAACAAGCCCACAGTCGAGTCTTACATAATTATTGTTACGGTGCTATTTCTCCTGATGTGCAATGGTCGAACAAAGGGTAACGTTATCTAGCATAGAAGGCAATGCGGCCTTGTCACTGTTATTAGCCCACGCGCACTAGTCAGTTTGGTGTCTTGGCTTTCTCTGTTGCATGTTGCCCTGGTTTACAAAACATGAATGTACTAGCTATGCGTTTTCAGACATGCAGTCACATTAGTGCTCAACGATTGCTTGTTACAGTAGTCGTGTATGCGTTCAATATAACTAAGTTTACATTGAATGTTGTACTTAAAAACCGAAGTGCGGTCTTATCTCTGAATGAATGCATCAGATGATGGAGTTAGTCCTGATTAGTTTATACAGGGCAGACCAAATGTTTGAATATGTTTCCCTTACCCGGTCAAGGTTTCAAGATGTCATACTCGTCGTCAAGAGGTTCCTCTCGCAACACCGACTGCAAGGTGTATGTGGGTGACTTGGGCAACGGTGCCGCCAAGGGCGAGCTTGAGAGAGCCTTCAGTTACTATGGACCACTACGCAGCGTCTGGGTTGCTAGAAACCCACCCGGCTTTGCCTTTGTGGAGTATGAAGATACCAGGGATGCAGAGGATGCCGTAAAGGGCATGGATGGAAAGTGAGTGGGCATGGTTTACGTGGCTTTATCAATAAGTGTATGCTGTGATTGTATGGCTATCCTTGATGGAAAGTTCTTGAACCGTTCCTCCATCTTTGTGTCTAATCTTCAGAGTTCTCTGCGGGGCCCGCATAAGAGTGGAGTTGTCCACGGGCATGTCTCGCAAGTCGCGCTACGGTCGCCCCAGTCGCAGGAACTTCGACCCTAACGACCGCTGCTACCAGTGCGGAGAGAGTGGGCACTATGCATACGATTGCTATCGCTTTAGCAAGAGGGGAGGTGGCCGTCGTAGCAGGTACAGCATCCATCTTTCAGACTTCTTATTGGAAGGATCACCCATGACTACCTTTGACTGTTAGTCCATACCCATGCAATGGTAACTGGATCCGACTTGTTTTGCTTTTTAAGGTCTCGCTCTCGGTCTCGATCTCGCTCACGGTCTCGGGGAAGGCGTTATAGGTCACGCAGCAGAAGCAATGATCGGTGAGTGCTACTGTGTTTTTCACAGTTTATTTTTTTTTCTTTCTTCGTTGTAAAATTGATCAGTAGACTCAATAAATCATGTCCCGTTTGGCACAGGGTCTTATCAATACTTCATTCATACTTAACTGCCAGACTGGCCCTTCATTCTGACTGCTATATCAAACATTTGTATTATTTTTTTTTTATCAGGAGACATCGATCCCCGTCTTATTCAAAGCGCAGAAGCAGGTGAGATTTACAAATCCATTTATTGTGGGAATCCTGAGAGACCTATTCTGGCACAATGGTAGTAGCAAATAGTTTTCTCCCCTTAACAAATATGCACCAAATGCTTTGGGTAAATTCATAATGTTAAAAAGTATAGTAGTAATTTTCTCATGAAGCTGGACCACTCTGTTTTGGTATAAAACACTAATGTTCGACGCAGATAATGTAAGGCCAGTCTCTATACTTATGCCAGCTTTGTATTATTATTTATTTTTTAAATTGTGGCTGTTTGCCCTGCAGGTCTGCTTCCCCAGCCCGCTCCAAGTCCAGAAGTCCAGTGCGCAGGTCCAGGACACCTGTGCGTCGGTCAAGGACACCTGTGCGTCGGTCAAGGACTCCAGTGCGCAGAGCAAGGTGAGTCTTTCCCCATTTACTTATGAACCATTGATTCAGTAAAAAAAGAATCAGAATCATCTTTATTCTCCACGTAAGTTTGCACAAACAAGGAATTTATTATGACAGGAAGGTGCATTCCTGCCACAGTAAATTCCTTGTTTGTGTGAACTTGCATGGCGAATAAAACAGATTCTGAAATGAAGATGGATGGTATACATTGATAGTAGATTGCAATGAAGACGGTATTTGAAGCTTAGCGATCACATCACTGTCCCTTCTCTGCAGTCGCTCGCGCTCTCGTTCCCGTTCCCGGTCAGTTTCTCGTCCCCGGGCCCGCAACGTCTCCCGATCTCGCTCCAGGTCCAGATCCCGTTCCGCTACCCCCAAGAAAGACAGGTGAGCCCACAACTCTGGACGTTCCTCGTGGTATTGCCCTGTGGCATAAAAATCTGGTTTGAAACACGATTAGTGCTGACGCCCATTTTAGAAATGCTCTTATGCTCTACAAACTATTCGATGCTGTTTCAAGACCTGCTACAAAGGGTTTCGTTACCTGTGCTTTTGAAAATTTACATTTTTGAACGAGGAGTAGCTTAACTTGACCCAGTCTGTAGGAATGGCTACCACTCTGCCTTTACAGTAGGATGGGATACTGATGATCTGTTTTTGTACTAGTCGTTCCAGGTCAGCCAGTCCAAGGAAAAGCCCAACACCTGATGCTGACTGACCCTGGGGGAATTGCGGCACTGAGCCCTCTCCTTGGCCCCCTTACCCCATTTGCCTCAGGGCTTGAAGCCATTTTACACCGGTTCATGTTTTTTTTTTCTCTCCCCATTCTATTTAATTTATCCATTGTTTTTTTTGTCATCTGGTTTTACAGCTCTTATTTGGTCTGTACATTATGGTATTCCACATTTTCATTTTGCCATGGTCATTTTAATTCTTTTCACAGGGGAATTTTTTTTTCTTTATATTTTTGCATTCATAAAAAAAAAAAAGACAGTGGCCAGTGTGTCACAGCTTTTTAAAAGCTGTGTGCTGACTGATGGTGGCTACAGTAGGGTTCATTGAAGTGTACGCATCGCTGTACTAAAGAATGATTAGGGTTTTATTTTTGTTTTTCAATGTAAATGGCTATCTTTTTAATAAAATGAATCTTTACACATTGTAGTAATCTGATTCATATGCTGTCTGTTCATTTCTAGTGATGTTGAGATCATGTATCATGAGTTGGATGTAATCTTTCAATGAAATAAATGTAATTGTGTGTTAAATTTGGACTAGGTGAATTTTATAATCGTCCATACAGTTTGTCACATTTTAAACTTAATTCAGAGAGATGATGGTTACTTTTAAAGCATTTCGGTTTGATTCCTTGACCTTTTGGTTTGATTGTCCGTGGCATTGTTTATTTGAAATTCTATTTCTACAGTATTTTGCATTGTAACTGCATTTCAGGAATAAAAAGGATGCCTCACAGTAGAAACACGCCTGTAAACATTTTAATATACGGCCTATAATTCCTCGGTGTATTATTTAGCACCTATGAATTATTGTATTGAGGTAGCATTTTGTCTGCGTTCCATAACCCAAGAGCCAGCCTTCTTGATAACTGACGTTCGTCTCATCCAATCACCAACAAGAGAACTTTCTCGGCTAAGTTTGATTCGTCTGTTGGGGGAAATTGACACATAGGTTTCACCAATGCTTTTCATTGCAGGCTCAATTTCTCATCTCGGCATTTTGCGTTTTTGAAGGGTTTATTCGGGACAACATGGCTGCTGCGGCGGGTCGTTACTACAACGAGGGTGGCAGAGCAACGAAAAGGCAAAAAACTGAGGAAGGAGGGATGACTACGGTAATATTTAACACGCCACTCTAGTAGGACACCATAACGTTTGCTTTGTCGAATTTGGAAGCCTGAATGTTTGGGATGTTGAGAACAGAGAGGATAGTAAACGCATAACTTTCGCAACCCCCTATTTGTAATGGCAACAGCTAGTACTAGCTAGCCTAGCTAGGTGAGTTAGTACTGTGTATGTGAATTAGTATCCCCTGTAACGACTTTTTCCCCAATGTACATTCAACTTGCTCTACTGTGCAATTGTAATCAGACTTTCTTGGCTAGCTACACTACTCGTGTTCATCCGCGCTATTTATTGCATGCATGCTTGATTGTAAACATTCATAGATGGCTGCTAAATAGCTTGTAGCTACTGTAATGTTACGCGTTAGCGCGAATAGATGGCACTTCTCAGGACTCCAGTCTCTTAACATGGCAGCACTACTAGCTAGCAAACTAGGTAATTTTGCTGGGTGTGGTCTTGCTAGCCTAGCTTGCTATGGCTTTGATTATTCCATGTTTTTTGTACACAAGCTAAAATAATGTGCCGTCTGTTAGCTCATTTTGCTAGCTGCTAGTTTAAATGCTACTTGCTACCCCTAGTAGTTTTGGAAGCCGCTACTGTAGTTATGTAATATAACCTGGACTTGTTGGGTTTGTTTGGGTGGCGTTAAGGGCCACTGCAAACACATTGTAAAAATGTGTTGAATGACAAATGTTTCCTATAATATTATTCATCACGTGCGTCTTTCTCTCCGTCAAGGACTTAACTTGTTATGCCTGTTTGAATTTGTTTTAACTATTTGTAGGAGGGCTACGACGACCCGCATAAAACGCTCCCATCTCCTGTGGTGCACATCAGGGGCCTAGTTGATGGCATCATGGAGGCGGACCTGGTGGAGGCTCTGCAGGAGTTTGGCACCATCAGGTAATAACCAATCCCTTGAGAACTCACCCTACAATTGCAAAGGTGAATGCAGCCATAGATGGCCATGCTCAATAAGTAGTAGGATTTTGCGTAGGCCTACTACTTGACTTCAAGAAGTCTGCATATTCGACCCATCCTTCTTCAATCCCAATCTCACCGTTCAACCGTCGTACAACAGCAAACGGAACTCTCACTATGCAGTCGTGTCCGGTACGTGCAGTGGTTCACCAACAAGGTCATTTCCCCTCTTCAGCTTTGTGGTCATGATGCCCAAAAAGCGCCAGGCCCTCGTGGAGTACGAGGACCTGAACGGCTCCTGCAACGCCGTGACCTACGCGGCCGAGAACCAGGTGTACATCGCGGGCCACCCCGCCTTCATCAACTACTCCACCAGCCAGAAGATCTCCAGACCGGGAGACCCCGACGACTCGCGCAGCGTCAACAACGTCCTCCTGCTCACCATCATGAACCCCATCTATCCCATCACCACGGTAACGCAAACGACGTTGCCACGCGTGTGATTTCGGTCGCCTTTTAAGATGTCGTATGACATTTATTTTATTTTTTTTGGACGTCATTGCTGTTGAAATCATTTTTGGTTGTGTCTTTTAACCGTATCGATTCTTTGCAGGATGTGCTGTACACTATTTGTAACAACTGTGGGCCCGTACAGAGGATTGTTATCTTCAGGAAGAACGGGGTTCAAGCCATGGTTGAATATCCTTTTTCAGAGTAGCACAATTAGTGTATTCCGAAAGCCATTTCGTTATAGGTGTAAGTGGTCAGGCTATAGGCTAAAATATAATTCCTACAGTCTACACACTGTACCCAATAATTACAACTTGAATCCTTAAATGATGATCTAATATAATATTTGCCATTGTTGTTTAGCCTAAATAGTCAACTTCAGTCAGTATGTAAGGTGTAATTAACCAGGCAGAATATCACCACTCCTTTCTGGCGATAGACGACACATTTGTTTGGACAGATTTGAATAAGAATGTATGTTATGTCCTGACTGCACCAAGCTTCCATAACTCCCCTACGTTTGACTCAGTGCAGAGTGCCCAGAGGGCCAAAGCGTCTTTGAATGGGGCTGACATCTACTCTGGTTGCTGCACCCTAAAGATTGAGTATGCTAAGGTTAGTGCGTCTCTCCGTCTCTTTACAGCTCCCAAAGCCAGCTACATGGGGAACGTTCAACATTCATTTCTGAGTTGTCTTTTTTTTTGTTTTTTTGAATGTCATGCTCCGCAGCCAACTCGCCTCAACGTGTTCAAGAACGACCAAGACACCTGGGACTACACCAACCCTAACCTGAGCGGCCAAGGTACACGCACACCAACAGCCCCTCATCCCCCCCTCCCCTTCTCTCTTCCTCTGGTTCTTCTACTCTTACGGCACTGTATGGGATGGGTAGGGTCCCAGGCCTCCAGGGCTAGTGTCTCTGAATGCCTCTCCAGCGCAGTGACCTCGCCCATCGGCTCAAAAGGCCGTTCACCCGCCCCCGGGATTAGCAGGGGGTGGGAGGGGGGTGGGGCTGTGGAAGGTCGTCTCAGAGGCACTATCCCTGCGACGCGTCTTGTGTTTTTACATCCTCTCTCGCAACACGGCAGGCTCTCACAGTAAGGGCACGAGGAGCGACCTCCGGGGGGGGGGGGGGGGGCAGCCGGTCTCCAGCTCAGGCTCACGCATGTTCAGTCGTCCCGCTGGTTTATTTATTTATTTGACGTCAGTCGAATGCACCTCCTGTCACCGTTGAAACGCACCTGGACCCACCCGTCACACAGGTTCTCACACTCCTCTGCAGGCCCACACAGCATGTCACACAAACTCACGTCCCCGCCCCCCTTCCCCCCCCCCCCCCCCATGTGTTACTATCTTGAATCACTCCAGCGCAGTTTCCATGCATTTAGGCATTGCTTGGAATGCATCTACACTCATTCATGTATTTATTTATATATATATAAAATTTAAATGTAAAAAATAAAGAAAGAAAAAAAAAAACATATTGGAGATTTTGTTTTGTAACTTATGCTTTTGATACATTGATTCGTCTCTGTGTGCAAATTGAAGGTTGGGGCAGCCCGTCTCTTGGCAGCTACCGTGTCTGTATGGGTGTCTCGTATATCTAGGAGGAAACGAGCCTCAGACGCTGTAGCTCCCAGAGGCTGGCTGGCTGCGATCGAAGTGTCCTGTCAGCGAGGAGCTTGTATGCTAGCTCAGAAACGCAGTCAAACCAAGTGAAGCTGTTGCTCCAGGTGTCTTGACTGCTTTTCTAGTTTCTGTACATTCTGGAACGTTGTAGCTCGAGCTTGAGAACGAGCGTAAACCCGTTGGGGTTTCTAATGGCCTTTTTGGACCTGTCTCGCTTTGTTTGGGAGATGGTGTGCTGCCGTGAGCGTCAGACTATGACGTAAAAGGATTCACTGACACATTGTCGTTTGACAGGCGCTGCAGGCAACGCACACATCCTCACAAACACACCCGTGAAAGGTCTTAATCGGCCTTTCTCGACTCGCGGCCGCAACATCTTCATCCCAAGTCTTCCTCATGTACGGGTAACTGGCGGACAAGGCGACCGAATGGCCCTCCTATCCGGCTAGCTCCGAGCGCTCGTAAAAAAAAAAAAAAAAAGGTTTCCGGCTGCCCTTGTGAGAAGGCGCTCCCCGTGTCCTCACCGTGCACACTCACACCAGCTCCCCTCGAGCCTTCCAGCAGACACACACCAGCTCCCCTCGAGCCTTCCAGCAGACACACACCAGCTCCCCTCGAGCCTTCCAGCAGACACACACCAGCTCCCCTCGAGCCTTCCAGCAGACACACACCAGCTCCCCTCGAGCCTTCCAGCAGACACACGCCAGCCCCCAAACAAGCCCGACAACGAGCACCCCAAAAAAAACAACCAGCAGCCTCCACAGTATGCATCGGACACAGTCGAGGGGACACTGGAATCACACTACCTCAACTCTCAGATACTCTCCTTATCCTCTCCCCCTTCTCCCCTCTCCCCCCCCCCCCCCCTCCAAGTCCACCACCACTCTCTCTGTTCCACCTCTGGCGAGGAAGGCCATAGTGCCGTTTGATCATGGTGAGGGACAGAGGCCAGGACCCAATGTGAGCAGACACCCAGCCATAACCACAGACTGATCTGATTACATTGATAACCACCAGTCCTCTTTACGAGTAACCGCACACCTTCCCGAGCGCTTGAAGACCTCATCCTCTCGACAGACACGACACATTTTTTTTTGTGCGTGATCGGGGGCCCCCCCCCCTCCCAGCCCTCAGGGATCCCAGTTGTCACACACCACAACCGCTTCAGAGAGCGGCAGAGGAGATGTCAAACACACAGCCCCGAGAAGGGGAAAACAGACGACAGCACATACTGAGACAGTGTTTACAGAAGGGGCCGAGAGACCCAGTCTTTTCCGTCTCTCAACCTGGGTGTGTGTGCGGTCTTCCTACCTTATCCCTCTCCCCCCCCCCCCCCCCCCCCCCCCCTTTCGTGACGACAACACACCACGACAACACACCCGAGCTGAACACTCACGGGGCAACAACACACCCAAGCTGAACGGCCAGTGACAACACACCACGCAGATATCGACACTCCAGACGACTTAAAAAAAAACTGCCAAGCCACTAGATGGCCTATCACATCGTCAAGGGGGGACAGCTATCGTACAAAAAACAACCGGCATAACATTCGCGGCCACTTACACGAGGAGAAGCGCCACACCAAAACCAGGGGGGACCACGAAGACACAAGCATCAAACACCACCGTCAAGCATACAAGCACAGAGACAGACTGATAGAAAAACCCTCATCTTTACTTTTTTTTTTTCTCTCCCTCCCAAAGTTCTCTCTCCATTGATGGACTCTGGTGCTCTGCTTTTCCCCTTTACCCCCCTCCCTCCCCTTCCCCTCCATCTCCCCTTCTCTATGCTGTTATGTTGATTTCTACGTTGTTTTTTCTCTCTTGACTCCGGCACGCAGTGATGCCTTTAACGCCTCCCGTGTGATGCAGGTTTGGCTCTGTGTGTCTGCGGACAGACTCCCCTCTCAAACGGTGCAAATCCCCCTCCTGCTTTGCGGTTAAAAGCACGGTAAGCTGGGAGAACCGCGCCGCCAAAACGGCAGCCCTTTTTTTTTGTTGTTGTTGTTGGAACCCGAAAAACAAACCCAGCCCGGCCCGCTCTTATCGGAGGATTGCTGGATGTACTTTCTCTGGTGGTGGGGAAGGAAAGGGGAAGAGTGAGTTGGAGTCACAGGTGTGGAGGGTAGGATCGTTGCTGAAGAGCGCCCCCTACCTGCCCACTGCGTCCTGTGCGCTCCATGTCTGGTGCTGTAAGTACATGTAAAGACATGACTGACCTGATTGGGGGAGGGGGGGGGAGATACATGTAAATGTCTGTGTTACCGTGGTGACTTAGGGTCAATCCCCCCCCCCCCAAGTGAATCGTTTATCTTTTTAACGACGTTTTCAAGAAGACCAGGTTTGGAATTTCAAATGAGGAATCTGGTTGAACGTGTTGAGAGCCAGATCGTTATTGGATCTCTTGGATACAATACAGATTTGGGGGGAGGGGGGTAGGAGAATGGTTGTCGCGTTCTATAGTCAGGAAATCATTCAAACGCGTTGGACAAAACTAGTTTGCCAACTTGTTAAGCAAGTCAGTTGTCCAGTCATGCCATAAACATTTCTAGTGGGGTGTTATTGAATGTTCTTCTGCTAGATTAACATTTTGAGATTCCAGTCCTGGGTTCTGTCATGATGTTGAGTACATGTGTTTATGACCATACAGAAGTTTGCCCAAGATGGTGTGTTGAATGATCCCTGGCACAGGAATGCTAGAGCTCATTTCAAATGTCTCAATCTTGCAATATTTGTTCTTGTTGTAGAAAATGGGTCTTGGAAGTGAGATGAAACCAGACTGCAACAGTAGCTTAACATGTAGCTGCTAATGTTATAAAGTTATTTTCAAATCAGCTTGGGGGTCATTCATTGATTTCAATATTTAGATGTCATTTTTAAAACTGTACATGCCTGTTTTTTTTGTTGTTTTTGTTGCAACCATTATCTCCCAAGTGAAATGTCCAGCAGTGGTGTGGTTTGGTTGCTAGAATATTTCACTACCCTGCTAGTATCCATGTTTTGGTGTTGATGTGTGTGTATGTACCTGCACAGATGCTGACGGGGAAGGCAATTGGAACAATTCACAAGGTGTGTGTGAGTTTGAGAACAAGATGCATTTGTGTCCTTAATGCTCCTGTAAAAAAAAAAAAAATCTCCATTATGTTACATTATTTCTAGTGATGCAACAAAATGGTCTTAGGGGAACTCGAAGCCTGCAAACTTGATTCATGAGCGAATTAACACACTTTACTATCTTGACCCAACTCCTGCATGTTGATCACAACCATTCCCTTTAGCTGTTCAGTACATGTGCACTTAGAAGTGGGGTTTGGCATCAGGGGTCCAGTTCACTTGACCTTTTCTTTACCCTTTGGTGCCTTTTAGATCCAAATGCCAATTCTAACAAGCGAGCAAGGCAGCCCGCCCTTCTGGGAGACCATCCTCCTGATTACGGTAAATATTCAACCCCAAACATTGCTACCAGTACGATAGCCGCAAAAGAGCGACACATTAATCTCGGATGTCTATTTGCCCGATTATCCTCACACAAGGTGGCCCTCAGGGAGGCTATCATGGCTATAACGACGAGAGCTACGGGCCTCCCCCGCACTACGAGGGACGTCGCATGGGGGCCCCCATGGGGGGCCGTGGTCGAGGCCAGCGTTTTGGGCCTGGATACGGCCCCCCGCCCCCTGAGTACGGCCCCCATGCGGACTCCCCCGTTGTCATGGTGTACGGCCTGGAGCCCTCGAAGGTCAACGCAGACAGGGTGTTCAACGTCTTCTGTCTCTATGGCAACGTGGAGCGGGTGAGTCGCAAGCGACACAAAAACAAACAGATCAACGAACAAATACTGCTTTGTGATTGGCAGGGACACATGAAAAAGATGTTACTGTTGTTTCCTGATCTGTGTTGTTATCTACGCTCAGGTTAAGTTCATGAAGAGCAAGCCTGGGGCAGCCATGGTGGAGATGGGAGACTGCTATGCTGTAGACCGCGCCATCACCCACCTCAACAACAACTTCCTGTTTGGGCAGAAGCTCAATGTCTGGTAAGCGCTCCTCACTAACGATCCACAAAAACGCAGCGCTGTCCTGTGATTTTATTTTGTGTCAGCGTAGTTGCGTTGAAAGTTGTTGGAGTAACAGATGCCTGTGTTCTGCTAGTGTGTCCAAACAGCAGGCCATCATGCCCGGCCAGTCTTACGAGCTGGAAGACGGCTCCAGCAGTTTTAAAGACTTCCATGGCTCCCGCAACAACCGCTTCACCTCCCCGGAACAGGCGGCCAAGAACCGCATCCAGCACCCGAGCAACGTCCTGCACTTTTTCAACGGCCAGCCTGACATCTCTAATGAAATCTTCAGCCAGGTGGGAGAAAGGGGGAAGGGCTTGTGTATTAATAGTAATGATGAGTTTGATGTAGTCATCCGTGCCGTATCAAACATTTTGTCTGAGAAGGAAAGAGGATTCTGACGTGGTTCTATCTTCTACCAGGTCTGCGACGAACTGGGAATCAAGAGCGCGTCGAATGTCAAACTTTTTTCTGGAAAGAGTGAGTGATAAGTAACGTTCACGCCAAATCCATCGTATATGTGACAAAAAGAATGCGTAGCATTTCCAGGAAGCCTTCTCGTCCAGTGTCAATAAATTGGACTGTGTCTCTCTTGCCTCGGGCGGGGCTACAGGTGAGCGCAGCTCCTCCGGCCTGCTGGAGTGGGAGTCCATCAACGACGCCATGGAGGCTCTGGCCTTGATGAACCACTACCAGATGAAGAACCCTAGTGAGTTCTCAAACCATCCAGCACATTGAATATTTGTAACATTTTTTTTTTTTTATTTTACCATTTTATTCATATACCTTTACCCTCTTTTCGCAGGTGGTCCTTATCCATACACATTGAAGCTGTGTTTCTCTACTGCGCAGCATGCCAACTAACACACCCCACCGAGTAGCTGTCATCCTATATCTGCATAGTGTACATTGCATTTATGTCTACACCTCCTGTATAACACATAGAAACTGAATAATGGTATGAAACTGACACTAGTTCTCATGTAACTTAAAGAATAGAAGGGTGAGAGATTTTGTATCAGTGAGTAATGTTTGATCTTTAATTTTTTAACTCCCCCCAATTTCAATTGTGTTCATTTAGTTACAGTAGGCACAGAAGGGTGAACCTTGGACGTTCTAATATAAAAGTTTATTTCACGTTAACACTGCCTCTTTTTTTTTAATAAAGTGAATGGTGAGCGTTGTTGTAGTGTACTGTTTTAAAAGCTTGTCACGTATAAAAAGCTGGCCATGGGTGTGGATTCATTCGAGCTGTCTGAGTACACTATGCTCACTGTCTCTTAAGGAGATGTCCGAATCTGGAAGAAAGAAGAACAAACGTTACATTCTAGAGAGCTGGACTCACCACTTCAGACTGTGGGAGAGCAACAATGCACCACAAAGTAGCATTAGTACAGGGGCCTTGTTATAGTATTTTCTTTTTACATTACATTTAGTCATTTAGCAGTCGCTCTTATCCAGAGCGACTTACAGTAAGTACAGGGACATTCCCCCCGGGGCAAGTAGGGTGAAGTGCCTCGCCCAAGGACATTTTGCACGGCCTGGAATCGAACCAGCAACCTTCTGATTAATAGCCTAACTCCCGAACCACACAGCCATCTGACCCCCCCCCCTTTTCTTTTTTTTTTTTTTTAAGAGTGGGGTTTTACCGGTGTCTGCCTTGTTCCACTGCTGGGCGGCCATGTAGGTCAGCTGGGCCAGACGCTTGATGCTCGGGCCGCAGCAGTTGTACACAATGAAACTGAAGAGGATTGCCGAGAAGGTGGCAAAAGTCATCTAGGAGGTTGAGACAATTTCAATGGAATTAGTACACCACAGCCTTTTGGGAAGGGAGTTTAGTACACTACAACCTCTTGAGAAGGGCATTTTGGTTGAGGGGGAACAGGACGAAGCACACTTACCAGCATGTAGAACAGGCCTCTGTGAGGATCCAATGGGAAGCCATGCACGTGGAGGGTAAACCGTAGCGCGTAGTCACAGTAGGTACTCAAATCTACGCCCCTGCAAAGGAAAAATAACAAACCGGTGAATTCACCGAATACTGTGAATTCACAACACTTGTCTCCCACGACCTTCAAAAAAAGCACATACTTGTTTGAGATCTCAATGATGAAGAAGTAGTCTGGAGCCTGGAGACTCAGAGCTGGCAAGTCACCGCAGGGGGAATACCTCTGGCACAGCCACCTGCAACACAGCACACATCAAAACGTGAGAGGGTTCTCTCCAGACGAGCGTCTGAGAATAGACTCCACACTAACTGCGGAGGTGTAGGACAGTTCAGGGTCAGGGGAGCAACTGATACTTGATTCTGTTGGTGGTGCCATGCAGGACCACAAAACCCTCTTTGGTGACGTTCAATGACTGGGTCTCATCGGCAAACATCCAGACCATGGTCCTTGAGGAGCTGAGGAGCATGAACACACACCCAGGGGGTAGAATTGGTCATTAGAAGGTTCTGGAACCAAGTAGCTGATGCGAATAGTTTTAAAAAAAGAAACTATTTCTACATTTCAAATGTGTGTTGTGATATTAAATGCCCCCAAGGTAACATGTTATATTTCATTTAAACTAATGACGCCGTTTTCAGAAAGTTTGCTGGCGTTTCATGTGTATCTTCAGTGCACTTACCTGAAGTTGAGACTGTTGGACATCAGCACCTCTTCTGGAGAGAAGAGGCGTATGTTGTCTTTGGAGAACGGCCCTCCACCCACAATCTTGAAGGTATAGCTGTTTGGAAATACATAAAAAAAAAAAAAAAAGATATACACAATGATCCACATTCAGATACAAACATATCACGTAAAAAAGCAAGAGATAAAAAAAAAAAGAAGGATAAACGAGAGAGAGAGACGTCTCACCTCCCAAGGAACGGCTCAGACTTTCCAGAAACCATGTCCTGGATCAGGAAGAAGGGATAGAACACTGACGAGAGGAAACAGAGGAGGAGAACTCGTCACGACAACAGTGAGAGACGTTCACCACGGCATTGCTCAGGAGACGGCTCATCTCAGATCCTTTTCCTCCTCTGCCCGTAGGTGTGGCATTGTCGCACGGCCTGAATATTTACATTTAGTCATTTAGCAGACGCTCTTATCCAGAGCGACTTACAGTAAGTACAGGGACATTCCCCCTGAGGCAAGTAGGGTGAATTGCCTTGCCCAAGGACACAACGTCATTTGACTTGGTTGGGAATCGAACTGGCAACCTTCAGATTACTAGCCCGATTCCCTAACCGCTCAGCCACCTGACTTTATTTCCACGTGTCTGAGTGACCTTATGAACAGAGTGCAAATTATACAATGATAATCGGGGGGGTCAACTTCTTCTGGGCGTAAAGTATTATTTACGATTACAGGTAAGAACGATATATAAATGTATCGACCCCCCCCGACCTGTTGTGTTTACCTCTTTTGGAGGGGTCCAAGTCTTAATTATGGGGGTCAAGCCCCCCCGAAATTCGAACCCTGACACGAACCCCTTTGGTCATTTCGTCCCAAACACACATACTAATCCCTTTGGTAATTTCATCCAAAACACACATACTAACCCCTTTGGTCATTTCATCCAAAACACACATACTAACCCCTTTGGTCATTTTGTCAAAAAGACACATACTAACCCCTTTGGTCATTTACCCCAAAACACACATACTAACCAGAGTGAGAATTATACAATGATAATTGGGGGGGTCAACTTATTTTCCAGGGCGTAAAGTATTATTTACGATTACAGGTAAGAACAATATATAAAGTTAGACACCCCCGACCTGTTGTTTTTACCTCTTTTGGGGGGGTCCAAGTCTTCATTACGGGGATCAAACCCCCCCCCAAGCCCCCCCGTAATTCGAACCCTGCTTATGAATATTGTGGGCGACGATGACTAATTGAAAAAGCTCACTGTCATCGAAGAAGAAGCAGGGCATGATGGGGTCAGGCTCGGGGCAGTTGAAGTAGCGCTTGTTGAGGCGGGTGCACTGCTCCAGAGTGGTGCTGATGTCAAACGCCAGCCGGTTTCCTGGAGGACAGCCGATGTAGACAGGCACACTGTGCTGGCCCTAACAACAACCGGGGGGGGGGGAACAAATCAGACGAGACAGAAATGGAGTTACCAGGCATCATTTCTCATGTTCCTGTCGTTGGGGATCAACGATACCAGGAGCGGGAAACATGGTCCAGCAGAAATGTGACAAAATTCTCACCGTGAGGGCCATTCCTGATTCTGTGTCCTGGTAGCACTGCATCTCCGAGTTGCCCACCTGCAAACACAAGAAACCCCATCTCCAGACCAGTCCCCCGACAGAACATCCACGAAAGGGAGGGAGTCCCAACCTTCGCCTCACGCTGAACTAAGAGTTGCCCCCCCTTTTCTTGCCCCCCCTCGACTCTCACCTTCAACAGCAGGCTCACGTACTGCAGACGCTCCCCTGCCAGGGCCTGACCTGGAAACATCCCTCTGTCCATCACGGTCACCTGGGAGACAAAACGACACACTTGACCCCACCCCCCGAGTACGGCTTTGAATCCGGTCGTAGCTTCGATAGACCCTCAAGCGAGGTCACTAAATCAACCGTTCAAACCCGGAGGGGATGGATATAGGAGGAAGGCCGGTGATGGCACAGGAAGTGTCGTTCGTGTTTGTGTTGTAGTGGGTTCGCTGAGGGGAGGGACCTGGTAGACTATGGCTCCCGTGTTGAAGAACTCCTTTCTGGTGACTCGGGCGCGGATGTAGTCGTCGTTTGACACCTCGGCTGAGATCCAGATGAAGTTGATGTCATTAAGATCTGAAAAAAGAAACCAAAACCCCCCCCCCATCAGCCGCCAGAGACCGACCTGACACCAGTCAGGCCGGGTCAGACAGTTTTCTAAACGCCGCATGTGAGCACAAGGTTCTCAACGTGTGAATCGAGGACGATCTTCCGGGAGAAGACCGCACCTCCACCACATCGGTGACAAGATTCATGGAATCCCAACCACCGTGTGCCTCCCAATTCAAGCACCACCCCCCCCCCCCCCCCCCCCCCCCCACCGGCGTGACACTGACCTATGGCTTCGTCCTCCACAGCGAGGTGCTCTGCCATGCCGCAGGCCAGATAGACCGAGAAGGAGAAGGTTTCACCCCGGTCCAGGTAGATGGTGTCGGGGAGGAACCTCTCAGAGCTCAAGTAGGAGCGCTGGTAGCTCCCCATCTCCACGTTGAAGCCCGAGGACGCCACAGCGTTGCTGGCCATGTAGAAGTAGTAGTCCTGCAAGTAGAAAGAAAACAATGTTCCAGAACAATTTGGTTGTGTCCTATCCAGATGGGAGGTTGGGAGACTAACACAAGCTCACCTTATACACAACCTGGTCCTTCCACCAGCGCCAGATGGGGTTGTGGACTGGGTCTCCGATATCCTGGAGACATGGCGAGCACTAGTCACTCACTTGTCACGAGGGGCAATTTGTATAGGCAGTTAGGAGGAGTACAGTTCGCAAGCAACACAATACAGGGGGATATGCACGTCAAATGCACACAATAAAATGCAGTACATCAAATACACGGTATACTAGGGGTGGAAATATTTTGGTACCTCACGATTCAATTATTGGGGTCACGATTCGATTGAAAATCGATTCACAATTTTTTAAAAAAATCAAAAAATAAATATATATATTTTTTTAATTTGTGAATCGCAAGAAGACTGAATCGCGATTAGAATGTGAATCAATTTCCCCACCCCCACCCCTACGGTATACAGATGGGTCGTTCTAGTTTTGCATTGAGGTGCAAGGTCATTTGAGCTGCACTTAAGATTCAAATCCAAAAAGTACAGAGCCATTTCGAAAAACCCTATCACGGGGCTGTGGGCGGGTATGGAGCGAGCAGGCCGTGGACGGGCGTCACCATGATGTAGTCCGAGTGCAACTTGAGGAGGTGGTTCAGCAGGCCCTGGTAGGTGGCCAGCGAGGCGGTGGTGTGGAGGCCGGAGAAGGCCGTCACCAGGGGGGGTCCGGCCACGTAGCTCTGGATGCGGTTGTAAATCTCCGGGTTGGGCAAGTCCTCCAGGTGCTCCAAGAAGAACGGGCAGGTGAGGGGGAAGGAGAACGCACTGAAGGAGCTGGGAGAGGAGAGAGAGAGGTGTGGATGAGGACTTTGGATGCTGGGTCTCGACAGACAGGGACAGACAGGAGTTGGTTCATGGCGCCGTACTCTAAGTGGTGCACTTCGAGGGGTGCGGTGGAGAAGAGGTTGAAGGACAGGATGTCGGGAACAGGTAGTCTTCTCTTGATCACAGAACCTTTTCCATCAGAGTCCACCGCGTAGACCACCTAAAGAGAGAGATGAAATTAACAATAGATATTGTTTGTGTGTTTGGTGGGGGGGGGCAATGGTGTCAAGCTCTGGATAAGAGTGTCTGCTAAATGACTAAATGTCAAGCTCTCAAGCAAGGACAAAAGTCAACCGTCTATCGAGCTACTCCCAGGTGTTACCTCCTTGAGCTGTTTGTCCGAGTCGTAGAAGACGGTGAGCAGCGTGTAGTTCATGGAGTAGGACTTGTGGCCCTTCATGGCCTGCAGGCTGGAGAAGGCCTGCCAGCCCAGAGAGGGGTTCATCCTCATCACCTTCCCCACCCCCTCCTGGCCCCACCACAGCTGCCAAAGCAACACGAGAGACACGGGGTGAAGGCCTGCGTCGTTCCCCCGGACACGAGCGCAACCCCCCCCACCCCCCCCCACCAAGCCCAAAAGGAGCCACGCCATTTCTCTCTGACACACCACGTCCCCGTCCCCCCCACGCTTTACCTCTTCCGTCTTGGTGACGAAGGCGAAGTCTCTTTGGTAGGACAGGGTGAAGTACTTGATCATCTGGTCCAGGGGGAACCCAGTGAAGAACAAGTAGCTCTGCCCCCAGTCAAGGCTGTGGGGATGACACCAACTAGCCTTTAGGTGACTGCTCATCTAGCCCGAGCTATTTTCTTTCTAAGAACTGGGGATGAAGTCGTTGAATATGGCTGTCTTAAAAATGTTTGTTTTTTGGTTTTTAAGAAGAAACCTATGCCCCCGACACACACACACACACACAGAGAGAGACAGCGCTCACGAGCAGAGTAGAGCGTTGCCCCACATGTAGAGGGAGCTAGTGATGGGGTTAAAGGTCATGCCGCTCAACACCAAAGCCACGCTGGTGTTCTCCTGCATGGTGTCCACTGCTGTGAACGAGAGGCCGCTGCCTACACAAGCTCAGTGTCAATGTCATGTCTCACACCAAAAAAAAAATTACATGGAAATTCGACAAGAACTGGAGTTCTAAAATAAAAATTAAAAAAATGGGTGAAAATAAAAAAAAAACATTGAAAGAAGGGGGAACAGGAGGGTTTACCTTTAGGAACGAACTCAGGGAAAGTATCTCCAAAGTTAAAGTTATTTTCTGCAAAACACCACAAACTGTTATTAGATTCTCATCTGTAGCATCCGTCATTGGCAATAGCCAACGTTTTGATGAGGCGTGCCGGTATACAATAACTTGATCGTTAGTACTTAATATGAGGAGGGCGTAGGCTGGGCGGTTCCTTTTGCTGACGCGCTGAACGAGGACCATGTCTGTGAGGTTCTGCATGGAATCCTGGGCCGCCCATATCACCTTGCACGAAGGATCTGCGGAACACACACACACACACGCACGTGGGTTCTCCTAGATCGCAGGAAACGGCACACACAGCAACAGAAGGGCTTCGTTTCATCGTGCATTCCCAAAGCTCACACTGAAACAGTAATGCAAATCCGGGTGCTGGTTGGTTTACCGTTCAAGAACTCGCAAGCAGTGCGTCCAGTAGAGTCCACCAACTCTGTATAAGTCACATATCCATCTACAGGCACAAGCATGTGGAGGGCGGGGGCACACAAGAACACATTGAACCCCCACCCACCACAAAACATTTTTTTTAAAGGAAAATGGCAATTTTTCAAAATCGGTGACGAATCAACAGATGGTGGCCTGACCGTACACCTCGGCCCTGTAGAGGGTGCCCTTCTGCCAGCCCCCGCCCAGGATGTAGAAGTACTCGCGGCCGTGGAAGGGCGTGAACACGGGCACCAAGCCCGACACGCACACCGAGCGCAGCACCTGCTCCCAGGAGGCTGCCGCGCACACGCAGCCCAGGAAGAGGGGGGTGAGAAGGGAACAGGATAGGACAGGCTCGAATGACAAAGACTACGTCGAGGGGGGGGGGGGGGGGGGGGGGGGGGGGCAGATTGCAGGGGGGTTACCTGAGGGAGGGACCCTGAGAGGAAGGAGGGAGTAGTTCCCCACGAAGCGATGCAGCAGCTGGTTCTGCCGAATGAACAGCGTGCTCTCGGTGGATATGGCCTCCAGGATCATCGAGGAGAACTCCACCTGGGGGCAGTTGAGGGAGCCGGCCCAGCAGCTCTCGATGCCCACCTGCGTGCCACATTCACAGGTTGTGGAGACTCACGGATAGGGTGTAAACGCTTCACACACACACACTCGCGGCCTGAATCGGGCGAAACGACGCTTCCAAACTGATCCGTCATTGACCTCGATCACGGACGTGTGCTGGAAATCGGTGGCGGTCATCAGCACGGCCTTGAAGCCGGGGATTCCAGGCAGGATGAGCACAGGGGCGCGACCCACTGTGGCCCACAGGGGGCGAGAGGGAGTGTCCAGGGAGAGCATGTCCTCCAGCACTGGCATCTACAGAAAGAGAGGGAGTGGGGGCGAGAGACAGAGAGAGACACACAGAGACAGAGAGAGCGAGAGAGGTGTCTCAACAACAGTGTCCTTTGGTTGGTTGTTCCCATTTTTTGAAGACACTGGGCGTTCAAAACATTTGAGAGGCCCGTATCGAGTACTATTCCGACCCCTGTGTTTCTTGCTCTTGTGGAGCGCTGTCCCTCACCTTCAAACCAAAGGAAATTTCCGGTTTCCTTCTTCCCAGGGTGCGCACAAAGCCGTTGACGTTTACTGCAAAACTGCTCACACAGGCAGGGGACACTTCACACTGACAGACTGGCATCATGCACTGCACTAATCCCTTCAGGAGGGAAGTGATGTCACATTTACACACACACACTTACTTGTTTGGAGGCACATTCTGACCCTGACCATTGGACATAACTTTAATCCTGTACACTACCGAACCATTAATAATGGGCATGGGAGCGTACCAGCCCAGCTGGCACAAGTCACTGTCACAAGGGACTACAAGGGACACGTGGACACACACACACACACACACACACACACAAAAGCAGATTTCAAATAAATGATTGATACAGTGTGACAGACAATTTCTTTAAAATAAAAACATCTATATAATAAATGATCAAACGCATACCAGTGTCGAGCAGAGGAGCTGTGTTGAGGACAAACTGCAGTCTCTGTGGCTTGAGGCGCCTGGGATTGATGGGCTCCTGGAAGGTCAGAACAATCTTGGGGGTCAGCCCAGTGTACAAAGCCTCCTGCATGGTTCGCAGGGACTCCTCCTGTGGGACAAATAGAGGGTCTTCCGGATCTTTCCTATGGGACCAGTGTAAACGGACACTATCAAAGCATACAGAGCAGGTTTGTGCAATGGCGTGTTGGTACCTTTGTGTCGCACAGTAGGTCCACGCGTAGGTAATATGGAAAACCATAGTAACGCTGCAGGATAAAACCAGTAGACGTCAACCAGGATCAAACCCACACCTGACACGCAACAATCACTATAGCCAATGGCCAACCAAAATACACCGAAACTACATTTTAAATGCACAATCTGCAGCAAGAAGTGTTTTACAGTGCTCTCAGTCGGGTGGTGTTACTTACTATGGCACCCTGAATAGAGTCAACGGGCTGGTCGATCAAGGTGTCGAGGATGGCCTGTACTTTGGTGCTAAACCTCTGCACCTCTATGCCCCCTGACAGGGTGGTCAGAGGACTGTCGAAGGTGCAGGTGGATTTGGGGTCTCGAGGGTCACCAAGATCACAAAGACTTAGATCCCATTGACAATCTTGTCCAAGGCCTCTCTCAAACAAAACGCTTAGGATGAGGAAAACATGAATATCCCTCATCTGTAGTCAAGGAAGGCAAACAAACAAAACAGGACACACTTACCAAACCATTATATTCATTTCAACCGTGCGTAATAAGGTTGTTTGTTTAGTTTACTAAACACTGTCCACTGCCTTATCGAGCGTTTCTCGATACAAACGCGAGTCGCTAGCTTCTATATATTTAGTTGATTTTTAAAGATATGACCTTAATTATACTAAAACACAAGGCTAGGCCATATAAATAGCGCATATTAGACAGTTACCCATTGATACATTCTACATAGCTGTAAGAAAAAGCTATACAGTAACTGACTAAGCAAACTAGCCTAGCTAACTTTGTTAGCCTAGCTACTGTAGCTTTCGTTTGACACCATGTAGTGCTATGGATTTGCTATCGTAATGTTCCCAGCATTAGGCTAGTCATAGATTATTCAGTAGATTTCATTATAGTTGGACAAAACGTCTACTAGGACCTGCCCACTTTTCTTACAATTTCGGTCTCACTAGCTAGCAAGCTAGTTTTCACAGGTGATTTAGTGATGGCACGAGCCTAATCATTTTTAAATCTCTCAGAGTTCTATGAGATTGGAGTAGGCCTACGCTGCCGCGCGTGAACTACACGTGCAAATCAAGTAGTCTAATTTCATGGTCGAATGTGTGATCACATGGTTTGCAATTTTGACAACTAAATGCAGGACTAGGATCAGTCTAATGGATTTCAGAAAGTATGGATTCGAATTAACTACATCTCCCAGGATGCTTAGACAGTGCCGCGTAGGTGTATCCGGTGTCTTATAACATATTACTTCCTCCCAGACAGACCGACACGAACAACCAGAGAAAGAAATCGTCGTTAACTTTTAAAAGCTGGAATCAATAGGAGCACTACGAGCGCAATTCCATAATTTTCAAAACATTCGAAGCATGTCGCTCGACGTGACTGAATATTAAATAATTCTTAAAAAGCAAAGACTGAAACGCGTAGGCCGCTCAACAAAGTTTGTACGCGAGGGCCTGTAAACAACATGTCCTCCGCCTCGCAGGCATCCTCTAGACGGCAATGGTGTTACCTTTGCGATCTGCCCAAGATGCCATGGGCCATGCTCTGGGAATTCAGCGAGGCCGTGTGCCGTGGCTGCGTGAACTACGATGGAGCAGACCGAATCGAGCTCCTAATAGAAACCGCGAGACAGTTGAAGAGCACCCATGGGGTTTTAGACGGTAGGTCCCCAGGCCCTCAGCAAGGCAAACCCAGCTCCGGTGGGCCACTGGAAGGTGGAAGGCAACATCCAGAGCGTTTAGACAGAGTTAGGGGAGAATATGGGGTATCCCCTCGCCTCCCCAACGGCCTCCACAGAGCTGAGGATGTAGCAATGTCAGAGGGGAGCAGGCAAAGCCCAAACACCAGACGGGCAATGGCTGGGGCAGTACCTTCTCTACATGGAACCATACCCCATGCTTTGATTGCTCAGGGGCTAGTGGGTGCCCCTCATGGCTTATTGGCACCAGTCCCGGGCTCCAGGGCTGGGGGCCCTCCGCTAACTGTCTCCTCTGGTACCTTAATGGGTGAGGTAGGCAGGCGTCAGGTAGTGTCGGCCATGTCGTTGGGTGTCGGGGCCGGCGCCTCGGCACTGGTGGGTCTGGATGCAGGAGTCTGGAGGAACGGGGAGGTTATGGCTGAGCTGGCAGAGAGTGCCAGGAGCAGGGCAGAGGGCTGGCCGAACCGCCCCAAAGCGGTGCGTGACGTCCTGGTGACCCTCTGCAGCTCTGCGCCGTTTAACGTGCGCTTCAGGAAAGACCATAATCTGGTGGGGCGCATTCTAGCGTTCGACGCGGGAACCGGGCCCGAATTTGAGCTCAAAGTGTTTGTGGAGTACCCCAGTGGTTCTGGAATGGTGTTTTCGGGCATCCCAGAGCTAGTCAGGCAGATGTTCCGCGACTCGGCCAAAGATGTGGGCAAAGCGGTGAACTCTGGGCTGCGCTACGTGGAGTACGAAAGGCGCCAGGGAGCTGGAGACTGGCGTGGACTCACGGAGCTGCTCAGCGATGCTGTCCGCGCCTTCAAGGAGCCTCCTATGCCCGACGTCCTGCCACAACCCTACCCGGATGCGGGCATGTTGATGGCTCCCGCCGGCCGCCAGGCTCCGCCGAAGAGCACCGCACGCAGACGCAAGGCATCCCCGGGGTCGGAGAACGGAGAGAGCGAAGGGAGGCCCATGGGAGATCACCCGGCGAGGGAGCCTTGGCCCAGAGGTGCCTACCCAGGAATGGAGCCACTCTCGGGGATGGCTGCCCCTCAAGAGGGCCCGCCTCGCTCACACAGCCAGCCCTCGCCTATCTCAGCCCTGATGGGAGTGGCTGACAGCCTGAGCTCCAGCCAGATGTCCAGAGATGGCCCCAGCATGTCAGCGGCTCATTCTTCTGCCGCTGGACGCCCCACCAGTGGCAGTCCCTCTACCGCCTCTGCAGCAGTCTCCCAGGCAGCTATGGGGCAGGGAGCCAGTGGAGGACCCAGCACTACGAGTGCTGGGGAGTCCAGTAGCGGGCCCCCAGGGGCTCTCCTCTGCTGCACTCTTTGCCGAGAGCGCCTGGAGGACACTCATTTTGTTCAGTGTCCCTCCGTCCCGCACCACAAGTTCTGCTTCCCCTGCACGCGTGGCTCCATCCGCAGCCAGGGCCCTGGAGGAGAGGTGTACTGCCCCAGCGGAGAGCGCTGTCCCCTGGCTGGATCCACCGTGCCCTGGGCCTTCATGCAGGGAGAGATCTCCACCATCCTGGCCGGAGATGGAGATGTGACGGTGAAGAAGGAGAATGACCCCTGACCCCTCAGTCTCATTGAGGTAATTTATGAGGTTAATAACACACACTGTTTCAATGCCAGCTGTTCTAGTTGTAGACTTGGTATTAATGACATTTTTTTCTTTTCCCTCTTCACAGCGGATCTTACAACACTTAGAAAGCACTTCCCTGATCTATCATACCTGGAGGTCAATATGGCTGTAGTTCATCACGTGCCTCTCGGGGCGCCACAAGAAAACAAAATTACCAGAAGAAATCCAGGAAGAAGGCCACAGAATCACCTTTCAGACAAGAAGAGTCATGTTTAAAGAGAGGCTGTTGACTAGGCCTTGTTTTAAAAGCCCAGGATTGAAAGCACAGGTCCGTTTTCAAAATGACAATCTCAACCGTTTCATTTGTGTTTCTATATGCTATGAATATTACATCACATACCGTGTCTTCAAAGTGAATGATACCAGTATTGTTAGCTCATTGGGTTTCAAAACCCAATTCTTTGGGCAGTATAAATAAGAATGTTAAAAATATGGCAAAAACGGCCTCAGTCTTTTAGTCCTTAAAGCCAAGATTAAAAAAAAATAAATCACATACAATGTCCCCGACGTATGCTCCTCTTATTACATATATTGTATGTCAAAAATGTGAACTTACTTTCCATGGCTATGTAATTTCTATTTTTGATACAATACAAATTTATATGTATGAGTTATAGTTAGTGATAAGACCAAAGATGGCTATGTAATTTTATTGTATTCCAGCTATGTATGCTGTATTCAATGATAACCTTTGGCATCAGTCACCTGGTTTCTTTGTCACAACGTATACTGTCTTCTGTCTCTAATCCTTACTTTCTGAAATCTCCCAAATATATATAAAGTAAGAAAATTAGTACCACATGCTTCAATTGTTAACCTACGTAATCAAATGTGATCTTAAGGGTCAACTCTATAATAAATAACTGAATAGTTGTTTTTCCTTTGTTTGCCCTTTTAATTACAGACATTTAATTTACTGGGAGAGACTGTAAAAGTCTAATGAACCAGTGCTGTTAAAAGCTTAAAATCTCAATGCCAGACATGGGACAAACAAACTGAATTGGTGCAATTTATTTTCACACACTTATCATTTTAGACTTCATATAAATACATCTATTGGTACAATTGAAAAATATATAAAAAATGTCCGGAGTATTCCGCACAATTACTTTATTTTTTATGAAACACCACAGTAAACCTTTGTAAACATTATGCACTTAGCAACAAAGTATCAAAGTGCCAAGTTTGGATTACTAATTTGTTAAAATATATTTCATGCTTTTTGTATATCAGATCAAATCCATCCACCAAATTGTATAAAACATCAACCAATTTTATGTAAAAGTGTAAACAAAAACCACACCCAGACATATAGCATTAGAAATATTGCTGCACATAAAAATGCATTTCTTTTTTTGCTTTGTTCCTTGATTAATTACCATGGAGTGCATTGTTGAGACATCAAGTGAGCGGGGGGGGGGGGGGGGGAGCCAGTGGTAAGCCTTAAAACATTTCCCAGTGAGTGAAAAGAAAATAGAGCTTCTTAAACCCCCACACCGTTGCTCTTCAGAAAGGACTACCCGTCTTCTGGAGCGCCTCTTGAGCACCTTTCAGTGTCTCTCTTTTCACACACTTCCAGTAGTCCAAGAGGCCGTGCTGAGGCTGCACCTGTGGACAACCGCATCACAATTAGTGCCCATCCGCCGATCCCCTCTCGCAGCATCATTTCCACCACAACGATTCCTGGTTCATGTAGTCTTGAAACGATGAAAGAACAACAGTACCTTCAGCCCGCGCAGGACTCTTTCTTCCATCACGCAGAGGAACTCGTTGTGGCTCAGACAGTTGTCTCCGTCCAGATCAAAAATCTTGAACACAGTGTCGAGCACGTTCACTGATAGGTCGTGCCCTGTTGCAATCTTCACTGCTCGCTTAAACTGGACTGCAAAATATAAGGAGGTAAACACAGTCGATGGCTTGTTCAGACATGCAATTGACAACTGTGAGAAATGACCTACAAAAATGACTTACCAATTCCTACAGGTCGATTGGCTTCACTTATCATTTTCACAGAGAAGGCAAAATCCTCCAGGTTGTTGGTGAAGAGGCAAAAAGCTTTGAACTCATTAAACGTGATGCTCTAAAATAAATAAAAAAGGACTCAGTTTGAAATCAGGGTGAGGATTCGGGCTAGGGCTAACCCTAACCCATAGAGTTGACACACACACACACAAGGTTGGAAAGGTGGATAGATAGGATCACATTTGACTAACTCATTAACAATTGAAGCATGTTGTACTAATTATATTACTTTAATATGGTTAGGGCTTACTCTAACCCTGATTTGAACAGACATTGTCCAACAGAATTTGGCCATAAACAGTGACTTTTGCCTCCAAGATGAAGCCCGTCTACATGATTTGCGCCGTCTCTTGTTGTCATACCTGGCCAGCTGGTATCCTCTTCCTCATGTTCTCCCAGTAAGCCTCGTTGTCCTCCTCGTTAGTGTAATGCAGCAGCCACTCAGCAAAGTCCTCCCTCCGCATGGTGTCCATGCCCCTGGAGAACCGCAGGAACTCCATCTCCTGCACTTCCCCCTGCAGGTCCTCCATAAACCTAGAACCAAGAGATGGACGTTGGACAAATGTCGCCGTGACTATAATGACATTGTATGACGGTGCACAATTTTTTTCTCTCTGTAAAAACAATTAAAAACTAAATCGGCCCCCCATCTCAAGCACGACATACACCGTAAGGACAGCATAGAATGCCATTACCAAGAACACACCACTACCAAGTTGCATTAGTCAAAATCCCTATGGAGGACGACGCCATTTCTACCTTTGAAACTCTTGATATTGAAGCTTGCCTTCGCCATTCCTCCCGAAAAAGAAAGCCTGCAGTGTTGTGTTCACACCGTCCACCTCGACAACAGGTTTCTGAAAGATGACGTCGCGTTTCAGCATGTCGTTACTACTACAGGCCCCGTCATGCAAGAAATATGCAAGGCGCTCCTTTGTTTACGCCGCTCTCTAAGATGACTCACGTCTGTGGCACCTTCCGGGGAAACTCTCTCTTTTCTTTTTCCAATAATATTTTTGAGCTTAAATTAAAAGAACAGAAGGAAAAAAGAAAAGAAAAGGGGGGGGTGGGGGGGACAAGTTATGAACGTGATACATTTCCGCAAAACGAAACACCTGGGGTGCATTAATCTGAACCAAGTAGTAACACATACGTACCTTCTATCTGAATAATCCATGAAATGTCAGCATTAACAGAGAACATGTCATTAATTCACTTATCAACTACCCATGTCACTCAGCTCCTTAAACCTTAAGAACACAGCAGCTAAAATCACTGAACAACAGCTTCAATTGAGGACCCGATTGAGGCGGCAGTGACGGGCGCAAAGGATTTAAACATCGTACAGAACGAGCAAACTTGAGTCTGTGACAAAACATCTCACTCGCCTCTCTCACCTGTCATGCGGCCGCCGGCCGGCATCAACAGTCCAACAGGCTTACTTGTGGCAACATCCATAATGTAATAGTGATGTTACCATTTATATGCTTTTAACCAATGTGATGCACAGGGGTAGAGTTAAACCTGAAACCTCGATTTGCAGTCAAATGCTCTAACAACTGAGCTACTGAATTCTTATCCCTAAAGTCCACGAGGCATAATTATTTTATTTATCAAATAAATGTAATCGCTTGAGAGTAACCTATTAAAGACACAGGCCTACCTTGAGAAACTCTTTTTTGTCCACATGCTCATTGCCATCAATATCAAGCATTTTGAAAGCAATATGAAATCCTGTACGTGGCTCTGAAATGACAATGCATTTTTGGTGTGAGTGAAGACATTACAGGCTTTCGAGGGTGCTACCCAGGAACTTTACATGTCAATTACAGAACACATGCAGATAGCAAGTATAAAAGGGAGCATGCACGTTCATCAGCATTCTAAAGGGGAGGGGTTTAGGACAGATTCCTGAGTCTGTCTAGAATATTTGGATGTATATATAACTTACTAGTCAAAATAGTCAGCAGAAATAGATACTCCGTGTAGGATATCAGACCTAGAATCATAAGATTCAAATGACAAAATACAATCTTTTTCACAAACGGTACAAAATATTAAAAGAGAACTCTATATTTTAAGTCTAACGCACCGTTGTCTCCAATGGATCGGAACAGACTACAGCCTGCCTTAGCCTGCGATGCACATGCAAGCATTTTATTCATCTCCTGCAAACGTTACATAAACAGTATGAGGAACATATCAACGACTTTCCATTAAGCTTTCTTTCCCCAATATGCCATCTACAAAAATATTATTACAACACTCACCTCTTTGGTTAAAATTTTCTTTTGCAACTTATCTGCAAGCACAATTAAGAGAAAAAGTGAAGGAAAAATGACGATGCAGAACACGTCCTAGATGCTTTGTCAAGGCTAAATTAGTAGTTTGTTTGAAGTATAAGTTTAGAGTTGACAAGTACAAAACTGATACAACACAGAACTGCGACCATGGGTATCCTCATCAAGAATCTTATGGGTTCATACTTACGGTCCACATTCTCCAACATCACAGAGAATAGGAAGTCTCTTGGAGTCATGTAAGGTTCTCCTTCATACATCATGGAGGCAAATTGGTTGAAACGATACCTTCTAGCTGACATTTGGGGCACTGTTGCTTCCTGATAGTGCAATATAAGATAGACAAAGATAGTTTGATGAACATGATAGATCAACTAAACGACAAAATTATTCAGCTAGATACTGTCGGACCCAGGCCACCCATCCAGGTCCGGACTGATTGATAAGTTTGCTACATCGATAGCTCGAATGATTCATTGGCTACTAACTAGCAATAGCCAATAGCCATTAGCCATTAGCACTGAGATAAATATGTTGGCACACACTCTTTTACCTCCTCTGCGTGTACGACGAATGGCAAAGCCGTCCAGCTATGTTCTTTGTGGAGGTACACTAGTCCACTTCCAATCAGAGACCCCAATATACCAGGTCCCAGGGCACGACGGAGAGTCAAAGTTCTTAACGTCCATGGCCTCTTAAGAAAGTTTCGCAGAACAATTGCAACTCTGCCCAAACTGGCCATTTTAGCTGAGTCTAGTGGCTAGCTGACGTCGTTCGGCTGTTTTGTTTGGACACACCCTCCTCCAGTGGATTGTGGGATGTACCAGAGCCCTCTGGATGTACCTAGCAATGACCCTCAAAACTATTTTATGTAAGCCATCGGCTAGCAGCTAGCAAGCTTTATTTTTAATATGGTATTGTATGATTCGATCGCTTTAACGCCAGTTGGTCATGCTCACGTACAATACAATGGTAGAGAATTGATAATGACATTTGGTACGGATCATTGGACCAACGCAATGTCAATCTTGTGTTCTGGTTATCGATTGGTTAAGGAGGACGTCCTCCCATGGAGCATCCTTTACGTGTTTTGCCCAAGTACAGATTAGTTGCATGGAAAAACATCCGAAAGAGGTTAAATTAAATGATGTAAAAGATCAAGATACCACCCAAAGGACAACATAAGCAAGAGCCCACCCTTCTCTGCCCCCCCCCACACCACTTCACACGCGCTGTCCCTCCTTGCGGCCCTGCAGGTGTCATAGTCATTTAAATGAAAAATCTAGATATAATTTTATAAGAGCTCAATAATAATAATAATAATAATAATAATATGACACTGAGATTTGATTACGGTCTACTTTAACCAATTTCTCCTTTTTATATTTGGATCAAAAACAGGATTGGCAACCTCCTCTCCCTCTATGGATCAGCTTCCAATGGTACGATCACGTGATCCACAAATTGAAAAATCACACCAACAACTGACAATGTTTCGTAGTTTTACTTTAGGTAATAACAAGGAATGTTTGAATGTATGAATCAATGTATGAATGAATGGTCCAATCAGAATACTTTGGGCATGGTAGATGAGTCGTATGGTCTCAGCCAGTCTCCTGGACCTCGGCAGATCCCCCTGAGCTGCCTGGATCGCAGAAATTAGGAGCTGGAGAATCAAATAGGAGATGGGGAGAGGGAGGGGCACAAGAGCACAAACAGACACGTGACAGGTAGAGAGAACATGGCTGTAGTCATGGTCATTTGCTGAGTTGTACATGATGTGAAGCAGGTGTGTGATGGATGTATTCAACTGATTGTCACTAAGGATTCGTCATTGAATGGCTGATGGAAGTTGTGGTGTGGTCTTCTCCTTTTGAGCCTTGGGTTAAATATAACTCCATTTTGTACAGTTTTCAGGAACGGTGGGCTAGGGGTGAAAAAGTAATGGGGTATGGGAAAGTTGAAGGGGAGAAACTGTTATTCTGAGAACCACAATGAAAAGGAATAAATGCTGGTTCCCAAATTGATTTGTAAATGCAAGAAGCAATGTACTATGAATATAAGAATAATATTAAGACTAGATAGGATAATTTGACAGAGCAAGGACACATTTGGATTCAGTTCTGCACATTCTGAAATCCAGGGACACTTGTGTAAATGTAATAAACATATAATAAAGACAATATTAAGGGATGAACAGAGTTTATGAGACATTACCATATTTCATATTTCAACAGACAGATATTGGCAGATGTTACTCCAGTCAATTCAATAAACAAATCAGAATTAAAATGTACATTCTCAAAAGACATACATTGAGTTGTGCAGACTTTGTGCAATACTGTATACATGTAAATGTCTTATAGACCCTGCGTCACCACTAGCGTTTTACACTGTGCAATGGGGCAGTGCTTTAGTGCAAAACAAAAGTTGCATGAATTTTTCGTTTTCACATCATCAATTATTTATATATATATACTCGCACCTCTGTTGAGAATTGGGAGTTGCTGGGATGATTTTTAGTTTTTCGTTGATCGCTATAAGAGGGCTACAGAATACAGCATAAAAACACTTTATTTGTCCCGACATACTGTACACAAGCAAAATGTTTTGAGCTTTACTGATTTCACGCGTTATAGCCTCTAAACAGAAATACCGTTTTTAAAAAGACCAGCCCTTCAGTTGACGTCTATCATTGACTTGCTTCCCTAATTACAGAACTTAAGTTCATTACCATTCCAAGATGGCTTTATGAATATTATAAGGTGTGGAAGACATAGACATTTCTTTTCTTTATACAAATGATAAAAAAAGCAAAGAGGAGACAACAAACGTTAAATACAAGGAACCATTTTGTTTTGAGGCTGTATGCATTTTTGCATAATGATGTCATCATGCCTGTTTTATATTGGAGTGTAACACCTGAATTGTGACTCGTAAAATGTATCCCATTTGATAAAAGCACCAAAGCTTAGAAATTGGAATTGGAGCACTTGGAGCTGGTCAGATGGTTCATGATTTCTAATTCCTACCACAGATAATCAACAATGCTAACTTATGATCACGCAAGCGTTGTAATGAAAGCAGAGATCAACTAAGCAACACATGAATCACTCACATTGTCTTGCTCATGTCAAGCACTTCAGATTTTTGAGACACTAAAAACAGGTTAAGACAGTGAATTCAACACCAGGACGAGTCTCCCATAGTATGTATTACTATCTAGAATACATCATTTTTCCACAAATCCGTAGATGTAGATGAGTCTGTGTCATATACATTAACTTTTACGTCAAATTTGCATCAGAAATTAAGGTTTACACAGAGAAACAATGTCATAGCAGCAAGGTATAATGTAGGGTATTCTAAAGGTACATTGTCCCACTGTATCTCATAAAATAAAACACAAAATCACTAAATGTCTTCTAACCCAGTCTGGAAGTCCAGAGCGTAATGCTGCTTTATGTTTACAGTAAGTCTATGCCTAATCAAACAATAAATTATTCTGTATTTTTTGATGTAATGTTGTTGTTCTGATCTTGTGGTTAGAGAAGTACTTTAATGGTGGTGTTGGATAATTAACAGCAATGGCAAATAAGTATATTTCTCTTTACAGGCCATACAGTAATACAAATGTACTGTCAAGTAAGACTTCATTCTGGAAGGACGTACATTCAGCAAAAGGACAATACAAATAGCTGATTGAAAATACATTTTCTGTACCTCTTTACGTTAACATGGAGCAATATGGTGTGGAATGGTCTCTTTAACCATTTCAGTCAGCTTAGGCTGAAGCACACAATATAACGTGGATTGCTGTTGTCACATTCATGGTCACTGACTAAAAGTATCATTCAATGTTGTTTTGCATTACACATTCCATCATTTCCATATTCATACTACCTAGATCATGTTTGTCATTATTGGAGTTTGTTGGTTAGCAAACGGAAGGGAAATACAATACACTACTCACAAAACTGTAAAAATTAGTTGTATAACAGGACCAATGGAATTATAGGAAAACAAATCCTGCACAATGGCTAGCAAACCTGTGTGAGAAAAAAAGCACATAAATAAAGCATACCAACAGAATGAATTGCATTGCCTTTCTTTGTTAAACATGTGTAAAATGTCACTTGATACTGGTGTATGTATATACACAAACCTTTAATAGTCACTCCTAATTTGCATATTTATTTTAATGGTATAAACAGTAATATTGTGAATTTCATTTTCATTTTTAATACTAATATTTAAATCTTAACCCAATTAAGTCCAGATAACCTTTCCATTTTCCATCAGAGCATAATTATGATGAATTGGTATTGTATACATACAAAGATTCAATAGCTGGATCATGAATATTTTTACATAAACCCTCCTCTAACTGAAGTCCAATTGGTTTAGTCTTCAAACGAAAAAGAATGGGATGGAGAAGTAGTCATTGTCAGATTTTTGGTGAACTAATTTTTGTCAAACTATATTCTCACTTTTCTAAACCACCCATATAAAATATATTGCAATTATATTATAAAAAAAACACACAAGAATAGTGTTTAAATTTGTCTTTCAGATCAAACTTTACTCATACACCCTCTGGTTGTCATGTTTACTGCAGAGATAAAGCAAAGACCCCGGAAAAATGCCTCTCTCCCATTTTAATATTATAGTCCAAATTCAAGACTGTCCATCGTCTCACGACATGAAGGCATACGTGTAAAAGGTGCACTATACTAGACTATATCATGCCAGGCTCTTCTGATATAATAAGTGTGATGTACACACAGGCCTAAAACGACAAGTGTTGTTGAGCATTCTTAAATAGCTCTGGGGTTAGAGTATTTCTGAGGTTAGAGACATTGGTTAAATCTGTTCTCCTGACCTGGGCCAGATGGCCATTAATCCCAAAAATATGAAGAGAAACATGTGTTGATTTATGCCATTAATTCAACTGAGTAGTATTAGCATTCCATTATGACATCATGGATAAGAACTAGCCGCGTGACTTTTTTTTAAAATATCAACATGATTAGCATACACAGATAGGTTTGAAAGTGTAGAACTGCAAGCTATGATGAAGGTGACAAATCATATAATTTACAATTGCAACTTGTTCTCGTTTCCTTTCTCTTTCTCTCAAACAAAGAGAATAAATAAAAAAGTATATTGCTTCAGAAAAAAGCTTCTTTTTTTTAATTGTGTGAGGCATTTCATTCACCACTGCTTGGGTTTTCTAGACAGAGCATTACATTATCCGTCATAGGTGTATATACATCTGTATATATATATGTATATATACATATATATATACTGTATATATGTAAAGATGCTGTGAATCAATAAATAAGTGACTTTGACTAATTCCAATGACCACATGGTGGCGCTGGTCCATCTCTGGCCATCCTCCAACCTACCAGCAGGGGGCATAATGATGTATATCGCCTAGGTGAGGGGGAAGGGCTGAACTAGTGGTCTGTCACAGTTATAACAGGCAGTCCCAGGAAGCCACAGCTCAGCAACATGGATAGACCGAGAGAAGACATGCACATACCTGTACACACTCTCCCTCCATCTCTCCCGCTCTCCGCTTTCCGGAGTCACAGGGTAAAGTTAGAATGGGTTCGGACAGACGGATGGAAGCTGTCCTCCACTCAAAAAAAAATCTGCTCATTTGCTCTTCCCTGACGTGCTAGAGCCCCCCGCCCCCCCCTCTCCTCTTTCCCCCCTGTCGGACGTATCTGCCTTTTCGGAGCCCTCGGCTTTCTCTGACCTCTCCTTCTCGGACCTCTCCTCCTCCTCCACTCCCAGCTCAGATCTCTCTGACCTGGCGTCGGCGTCGCCCTCAGATTTCTCCTTCCTTTCCGAGCGGTCAGGATCCGTTGACGAGGTGGTGGGCTTCTCCCACTTGGCGATCTCCTCGTGTTCGGTTATACTGGTGGTGATGTTGTTTATCCACGCTTTCAGGTCCTCCTTTTGAAAGCGACAAACACATTGGGTCGTTAGGATTAACGACCCAATGTGAAGAAATCATAATTTTAACGGAAAATGTGTCAGAGGACGAAATGATTGACACACGGCACAAAAGGACATGTTTAACACAAGACTTCTTACCTCATCCTTAGCGTGGAATATATAGTCATTTCCATCATTCTTTCTGTTAGAGAATACAAAAGAGAACACTTTAATAACATTTCGTGGCATGTTTGATATTTCAAAACATGGCTTTCAAGCTTTGCCTGGCGCTGTTATATCTGGATGCATATTATACGATTGAACGTGAGACATTTTGAACCTCACTTGAGAATGAAGACATATTTCTTCTTCTTGTATCCGTTAGTGATGTCACATGTGCAGAGGCTCAAGTCGAGTGGAGCCTCCCCGTTGTAAGGTGTGGTGGTGTTCTTTGCGTCCTTGTAGAACACAATCTCTCCCTTGGATAACACGCAATACAGGTTCATCCAGGTCTTACTGGAAAATAAGAAGTGACGGCATACGAATGAACAAGGTGTTCCGTAGACACTTGTAGGGGCCTTAGTGGCATTTACCATGATGATGGGATTTAGAAGGAAAACTAGACATTTTGTATGAAATCGAAATGTTTGGGGAAAACATTGATGACATTTTTAATGAAAGGATTTCCACACAATCACTCAATAATCTTGTGTAATAATGTTGTTCAGACAGAGAAGAAGGCGCAAAACAGCGTTTTGGATTGGACTGTGACATCGAGACATGGATAATAATCCATGGCCTTCTGTGTTCGGTGAACTTTGACCTGTAACCTTGGTGTGTTTACCTGTTCGGACTCCTTTCTTGGCCCTCAAAGTCGTGTTTGCGGTAGAGGAAGCCTTCATTGTGGGCAGTGTGCGAGGGCGGCTGGTTGGCCGCCTGGGCACTTTGGGCCGGGGCTGAGCGGGAACGCCTTGTCTCCTCGGGCTCTTTCGGACGGGGTCTCCTCCGGGGTTTGGGTCGGTCTCGGGCGCGAGGGCGCTCGTAGCGGGTCACGGGGGCTGAGAGGCTGCTGGACGGCCTTAACGGCTCCCCTCGAGCCTGCCAGAGCAACACGGTAGTTTCAACAGACAATGGAGGATAACAACTTTTAACGCGAGTCTAAAATAAAACGAAGAAACACTTTGTATTTAGGGTTGCAATGAATTATAAAAGACCAAACAGCGCTGGGGGGGAAAAAAACGAGTGTGGATGAAGTGCTGTGGATGAGATGACTCACTTGTGCTGCCTCCCTTTCTTGGATTTGCTCTACAATCTCTGCCATGGTGGATCTCTTCTCTCTGCAATGACACAACCATGAGTCACTCAAACAGGGAATAGAATCAATACATCACCTTGAAAATCGATGTCTTTGGATCACCGTGGCCAGTGCTGACCAAACAAATAGTAATAACCGATTTTGTAATGAACATTTAAAAATTTGCTGCCGCAAACAGAATGCGGTGGACTGCTGAGGCACTGCCTTTCCCCCTCGCGCTTACCCTGAACGTTTGTCCGAGCCTTCCTTGGCCGACTCCAGATCGCTCGAGTCCTGCCTCTGCAGCCTCTGCTTCCCGCTCCCCTCCTGCTCGCTCGACGACTGCCTCTCCAGGCGCCTCCGGTAGCGCTCCTGGCGCACGATCAGGGGCAGCTCGTTCAGACGCGCCTGGATCTCCTGCTCGCTGGAGGTCTGGCGGCCCAGCTTGTACTCCCTCTCCCGCCTCAGGTGGTCCATCTGGGGGTCGGAGCGGCTGCCGCGCGGGTCCCTCTGGAGCCTGCCGTGGAGGAGCTCGAGGCTCGACTCCGGCCCAATCATGTCCATCATGGGGATGTCCCCGAACTGTTCTCTCTGTGCCCTGCTGGCCTCCAGGAGGGGATTCACGGCCTTGTGGATGTGATTTATCCGGGGCTGCATGCAATCAGCCTTTAGATGCTGCCACGCGTACGCCATCTTGGGGTCCATGACCCCACCACTTGGAGGTAGGTAGCCAGGACTACCACTGCCATAATGATTTTGCGCAATGTAGCCTGAACTGCCTATGCCACCACTGCTCTGGTAGTTTTGAGCTATATAGCCCGAGCTACCCATTCCTCCACCACTCTGATTTTGCGCTAGGTATCCAGAGCTACCCATTCCTCCACCACTCTGATTTTGCGCTAAGTATCCAGAGCTTCCCATTCCTCCACCACTCTGATTTTGCGCTAGGTATCCAGAGCTACCCATTCCTCCGCTATTCGGTATCTGCGCCAGATAGCTGGAACTCCCCATACCCCCACCACTCTGATAATTTTGTACAAGGTAGCCTGTACTACCCAATCCCCCACTACTTTGATGCTGTGCCAGGTAGCTTGAACTACCCATACCTCCACTACTTGGAGGAATTTGTGCCAGGTGGCCCGAACTGCTAATGCCTCCACTGCTTTGATGGTTCAGTCCAAGATAACCGGAACTCTCCACAGCTCCCCCAGTCTGCTGGTTCATCCCGAGGAAACTTGAGCCATCTACCCCTCCGGCGCTCGGTTGGTTCAGTCCAAGGTAGCTGGGACTGTCTCCCCCTCCTCCAGCCTGATGTGTGATACCAAGGTAACCGGAACTATCCACCCCACCAGTGCTCTGATGGTCCAGTCCATGGTAACCTGATCCGTTCATGACTGGGGAGTAGCTGGCCATGGTTGGACCCAATCTCGAGGCTGCAGGGGAAGCAACTAGTTCCAGACTGGACTGCTTGGGCCTGGGTTCAATATGTACCTGAACTGTCTGCCTCAGCAGGGATGAGGTAGCAGGGGCTACAATTGGAGTGAGACAGGATGAGGGGAACATCCTTCGGCTGGAGAGCGGGGTGGGCCTGATCAGTTCTTCCTTCTTCTTCTCAGCCTGAGAAACAACATTTGGGGTACACATTTTTAAAATGTATAGGATTGTGAAAGAAATTGCCAATAAAAAGAATTTGAAAAAAAAAAAAAAAAAATATGTATACGGACAATGTATACTATATATAGTAAATCGGGTTAACCTGATGGGGAAACAGTACACACAAGTCTTGTAATTGACTGAATTATACTGACGACAATATGCTTATTAAATATATAACATTATATGTAGGTATATTTTGACTCATAGCTTTGTATTCTGTATTTATATGCTGACGGAATCTGGCTATGAGAGAAATAACAGTATTTTTAAGTTAATCTTATTATTGGTGTATATTTGTATATATATTTACATACAGACAGAGAATCCGATAGATATAGGGCTTCAAATAACTGTCTTGGAATGCTATTAAGGGTCTTAGTGATACGACACACTGAATCCTTAAAAATGTTGTTGGCTCCATATCTAATTCCTGCACATCACCAGAATACATTACCACCCAACAAACTGTTAGGTCACACAGCATGTCTGTTTCTAGAGCTTACATTGGAGAGCTGTCGCAGGGAGCTGAAGCGCTCCTTCCATGTGACCGCAGCCTTGCGAAAGGCCTCATGGCGGAGGATGAGCTGCTCCACTTCATCCGTCTGGGCCTGGGCCTCTCCCCCTCCGGCCTCCCTGGAAGTGATGAGGGGCTCCTTGGCCTTCAGCCAGGCCTCTGCCTTCACCGTCTCCTGGGCAAACTGGAACATTTCCTGCTCTGCAGGGATGAGACACGCACGGCCGTTCACCGGAGAGCATTCACTCAAGATCAGTATATATATTATAATTTTATTTTTTGTACTTTTATGTGTTTTCTTAGCATTATCGCTGAGTTATGCCACGTTTGTGCATACGTGATTTCTTTTCAAGTCAACAGACAAATGATGTTCGAGCCACAGCTAGCATGTGCGGTGTCACGTTAGCGCTAACGAGGAGCTAAGCATGCCCATGTAGGACAGGTTCGCCTCACATGACAAATCAAAACGTAAGAACCCTTTTTTTTTTCTCCAGCGAGAGCCAATATTCTTCCGTATTAAAAATTCTGCAGTGTGAACGGCAGACTTGTGCGCCGCGGTGCCTGTGCAGTGAGTCACTCACTGCACTGAAGCTTCTCCTGATGTTTGTCCCATTTCTCAGCGAGCTCCTTCTGCTTCGCCAAGAGGCTGTCCAACTTCTCTTTTATCTGCGGACACAGTCGGGTGGCATTCAAGATCACACAATGTATCGCCGTACTGTTTCGATCACTCCGTTTTTCCGATTGTTTTGGACGAGGGGGAACCATGCAAGATGAATTTTGTGTTTTGTTCATGATTCGATGCGCGTGTGTGCGGTTGTATTGGGACACACCGTGGATAAACTGTGGTTTGGCTGCATACAATATGTGTTGTACGTTAGCCTGACCTCGTCGGCTGCAGGGTTGCCCGCGGCCAGCAGTATCTTGCCCAGATCCGCACACTGCTGAATGGTCTTGCTGCGGCCGTCCATCTTGGCTTTCAGCTCCTGGTGCTGTTTGACCATCCCCTCGAGAGCGGCAGCATCTCTGATTCAGGCCAAGACAGTCAAGAAACAGAGAGGATGACACAATGCAAATGTTTTCTGCTCTGTGAACGATACATGGAGGGCCGAGCAAGGGTCGGAAACAACTGAAAGCCAAGACTGAAAGAAAAGAGGAGTAATATTAAGTCCATATCTTACAATGGACTCATGAAACATCCTTATTTATAGTAAACCCCTATTCCATGGAACAAAAAATGTCAAATGAAATCCGATCAGGGTGACAGAGTGGTCTACTTTTCAAACGGGCAGTGATGAACTACTGCATGTACAAGACAAAAGGAAATCAGTTTAACTGGGGAAATAGTTGCTGAAATAGATTAAATCATGTACTTTCCTATCTGAAAGTCAAACGTCAATGAAAGGTGCTCACAAACAAACAAACCAAAGTGTTTTGTGTTGCGCCATTCCGCGCTCTCACCTGGCGTCATCTCCTCCAATCTGGCCACTGATGCCTTCCATCCACATCAGGTGCTCTCGAACCACTGAGAAAAACTGCACCTTGTCCGTCACCGAGGTCACGTGCACGCGACTCGCCTCGCAGGACACCAGCAGCTCCTTCCAAGCCAGCATCACTTCCTGCTCCTTGGTCATGATGGCCTCGGCCTTCTCCCCAGCGTAGATGGTCCTCAGCTGGGCAGCGTTCTCTTGCAGATGCCTCACCTGTACCACGACAGAGAGCTGGAGTTAGACTCATCTTTACAGTATCTAGTTAAGTCCAGGCCCCTTCAAATTCATAATAAATCAATTTGGTTGTGGATCCGTATTAGTACTCTCGGCATATACGGAACACGACACCTAAGAATTCATCGGTTTGTTATGCCGAACGTCGACAGGGTGTGTTTTGAGTGGAGTGAACTTCAACGTTCTCAAAGTTCTCACGACGTCCCGACGCCCTTTATGGACGGGCGGCGTCACAGCGAGTCGGGACAGCTCACCTGGGAAACTAACAGCTGGAGGGCGTGCTCAAAGGAGTGCATGAGTCGCTGCAGCGTGGCGGGGTTAGCGATGCTGGCTTGGCATGCCCTCACCTCTGGCAGTTGCCTCCTCTTCCCTGCGATCTGAGCCAAGACCTACAACAACATAGGACAGCGACGTCACAAACCCCTTTCAAGCTTAGCTGCTCGACTGTTTTATTTCTTTTACTCGACCGCCAGCTCCAAACGTTTTTTGCGGGTTCCGGTCGAATCTACTGTCGTGCCGGCTTCGTACCTCTTTGCAGTCAGTGAAGAACTTGTGAAGCTGGTGCGAGGCAGCCAGCATCTGTCCACGAGTCTCCATCAACTCCAAAAGGTCGGCCCAGGACTCGTTCAGCCCGTCCTTCCACTCGGCGATGGTGGCGGCGTCCGCGTGGCCGCAGTCGATCATCTCGTTCACCATCTTGTTCACCGATTCCATCCGCTGCTGGCCCAGGGCGTTGGTCTCGGAGGAAAACTTGATGAACTTCTCCTGCAGCATCTGAAAGTCGGAAAGTGGGATTGCGTCATCCTCCGCGTTTCCTTTTTGAGCTCGTGAGATTCCTTTCGAATCCATTTACATTGCGGATGATTCTCTGGAACTCTCAAGAAAATCGACATCACCAGGAATAGTCTTGTAGAATTATAGAACTATAGTCTAGAACTGTAGTCTATAGAACTTCAGTTATTGAGTTAGCTCTTTTTTATATTCCGAGAAGGACTGCAAGGACTTACCGTGACATGCTCAAGGTCGTCCCCCAGCTCAGTGGAGCTGGCCACCGCCTCGCGCTCCGTGATCCACTTCTCCAGATCCTCCACCTCCCTGTTGAGCTGGAAGAGCCAGTACTGCTGCTCCAGCTTGGTCTTCCTCTGCTCCATCATGTCCTTCAGAGACACGTAAAGCCGGTCTATGTGTGCCTGTTGCTTGGTGATCTGCTCACTGTCCAGGAAAGAGGGGGAGAAACGGAGCATTGAGCATCAAGCATCATCAACGCCACGGAGCGGAATTGTTCAGAGAACACGTATATCAAACTTCTCAGTTTTAAAAGCAGGATATTTAGATACAATGTCGAGGGGGTGCGTGGGTGCCTTTGTGTGTTTTCATGTTTTTGTTGCGCGTGTCTGTGTGCACCTATCAGGGTGTCCGAGCTCCAGAAGTCGCTGGCACTGCTGTGAGAGGCCGCCCACCGCCTCGGCGTAGTTTTCCACCGTGTGCTCCAGAGAAAGGTGCTCTTTCAGAAGCTGCAGGGTGCTCGCCTCGTCCTACAACGACACAAAGCAGGGACTTGGAAAGACTGGCAGGGCAACTCGAACAGCTCATTGGTACCCTCGAACGTGGAACGAGGCAAGGCCCGGCAAGTTTGTATGTATAGCACATTTCAACAACAAGGCAAATCAAAGTGCTTCACATAAAACCATTAAAAGCATCCAAACGTAATGCAGGGGCGAACGCGCGCGAAAACAAAAACGCTAAACGCAGCCTTACCGTGCCTTTGTCCTCGTTGATGAGACGCAGTTTCTGCACCGCCAACGAGGACTCCACCTTGGCCGCCTCGCTGTAGTACTGCTGCGCCTGCAGCACGGCGTCCAGCAACACCGACCGCCTCTCCGCCTCCAGGCGCAGCACCTCCCACAGCTGGCGCACGTGCCCCGCCCCGTCGCGCACAAAGTCCACCTCGGGGGTCCGTAGCGAGGCGATGATGCCCGCCCGGTCCAGCACCTCCTCCACGCGCGCCCTGCGTCCTTGAAGCTCTCGTTGGAGCGTCTGTGGGGACCGAGCACAGAAACGGATTCATGGTTAACTGAGTTTCAATACAGCTCAGAAAGGGGGGAGGGGGGGGAGTGTACTTTGTCGAAATCGCTCCTCCTCAATAGCTAACCTGGTTCTTCTTCACATGCTGTTGTGCACTCTGAAGGTTGTTCCCATAATCCTTAGAGGAAGCCAGGGGAATTCTCTCTTGGATCCACAGCTGTGAAAACAAACGCAGGTGATGAACAGCCTTTCATCTCACCGATCTGAGGCGTCTTTTCTGTATGCACCTTTGGCCGTACAACAACGCGGAACGATCCGAACGGCCCTGATCATGCGTCGACGTACGTTGATGAATGCCCCTTGAAATGGAGGTTCTTTCATTCAAATGGAGAGTGAAAAAATCTGTGAAGTGAAACGGGGGAAGACGGGTCCCCCAGGGGAAAACCACACGATGTGTGTCACTCACGATCTCATCCTCCAGGTCCTGGGCGACCTGGTGCATCTCCTTGGAAGCCAGCAGGATGCGGCGCCTCTCCTTGAGGGGCTCAATGAGGCGGACGATGCGCGTCTCCACCACGCCTGACTGCTCTCCCCCTTCTCCGTCGGCCATCGTGAGGCCTCGCTGGGGGAGGCTTACCCCCTGAAAGCCTCCCAGCTCCCCGACGTCCTTATAAAAGTCCCCTATCTGGGACTCCATAGTCTGAGCCCGACGGGGGAGAGAGGGAGGTCACGTTAGAGACCGTTGAGAGATGGCCTAGCACACGGCACATCCGATTTCAAGCCCTTTCAGCTGTTTTCCTATGTGAGTGTATCAATATCAGGTAATGGCAACAGGAGCAACGCAGATACGGCCTCCTATAGTGTCAATTCGCTTGGAACTGCAGAAGCCATGGGGCTAAAAGCATTCATCATATTGTTCAGTAAACCTGGAAAAACTCAAATCTGAAGCAAACTGTACATTAATCTCCGGAAAGTGATTTAGGTTTAGGTAGCGTAATAACACTCACTTGACGGAAGGCAAAATGTACAACTACTAGCGCGAATGAAACAGATTCCTATTGAAATTACCCCAACACCTGAATGTGTATTTAAATTTGCCGACCAATACGTCCTCACCCCCCCCCCCCCCCCCGGAGACACACCTGGAATTTCTGGAGCTGCTCGTTGAAGGTGGGCAGGTGATGTGCCTGCTCCAGCTGTGGGGGCTGCTGCTCCAGGTGGGAGAGCTGGGTGTCCAGGTCCGTGTAGCTCTTCACCGCCGGCTCGGGCTTGTTGTTCTCGAACAGCTGCCGGGCCTTGGCCTTGGTGGTGCTCTCCAGGTCGGACCAGCACTCCCGGATCTCCTCCAGCTTCAGCTGCACCACCGACCTCAGCTCCGGCTTCTCCAGGATCAGCTCCTGACCCTCCTGGAGACGACGCGAGCAGGGAGGGGGGGACAAGTGAAAAACGCTTTGTTTGATGAGTGTGCTTTGCTTCCGTCGTTATTCGAAAGGTCCGCTCTCTCCATTGGAATGGATAAATGTTGTATGAGCCCCGCCCCCTCCCTCCCCTTCCCCTCACCGATTGGCTGGGGGGTCTGTTATTACCATTGCCATGAAACTATGAAGTCACTTAACTGTACTGTTTACATTATATAAAGTCATAAACAACCATATTTCTTAGCTGAGTGACTTTTATGCCCCTCTGGACATGCACCCAAGTTAATGTCAGCCTTCCCTTCAAGGGATATTAGTTGCTGGCCGAGACGATTGTGACAACGTTGAGAACTGAAATGTACAGAATCCCATTACTAACGGTTCCTTGGCACAGAATGACGCCTCGTGTTTAAATAAATAAGAATTAGAACAAGCTTTTCATTCTTTTTTTTTTTAAGTATTGTCTTCTGGTACTGTTGAAATGCATTCAATCTAACAACTCAGCGCTCCTTATTAAATATTGTCCTTTAAAGTCACCAAAAATGTATTTGTCTTTACAGCACCTTTCATTGTGAACAAAAAGAGAAACTATCACTTTGACCGTCAATGTTACAGCTGGTGAAAAAGAAAGACCCTTGAACTTATAGAAGGGTTGAAACTGTGCAGAGACTTCCTGAAATGTTTAGCAAAACACAACTATAGAAGGTTTCAGATTCTCGTTCCTAAAATCAATGTTTACACATGGGCACGGTCAATATCCCTATCCCAAGGGCCCTAGAAAGGAAGCAAGTGTAGCCCCAATCTTAGCCCAAGGATGACCTACAAAATCACGCATGGAAAGTCTATTAAACCCCCTAGTCAGTCCAAGCAAAACCAACAACTGTGTTCAGTTTTCTTCAAAATCATAGTCTTTGTACAGAACGTGAACTGGATGAGGAGATGTGGAGATCAAAGCTTGTGGCGCTTTTACTCGGTGTCAATGAAGCTCTCAGTGGCTCCATTCCAAGTCCCTGAAATAGAATCCGAGCAGTCTCCGCCCATTCTTAGATGAAGAACAGGAGGTGTTTCCTATGACAAGCTATTATATCAGACAGATCATTGTCTGTTAACATGAAGGACCACTGAATGTCAGCCAGAGAAATCTCTGGAACAAACTTGCCACACCGTGCCAGTATAGACCTTTCCAACCATAAGTGTTAGTGTCTCACTAATGTTAAAACTGTTTTTTTAGACCTTCTGAAGAGGAATCTGGACCAATGCGTTCTGACGATGCAAAATGCTAACAATCTCCTGCACCCCGCTGGGTCCCTGTTTAGGAGGATAATGAATAGTCTCATCCTCGCATCCTGCCTTACCTCTGCCCCTGTGTCTCTGAGTAAACGTCGGACGATCCTGTGGCTTTCATAATGCAGTGCTGCATTCCTCCACTTGGCACGGCTCTCTTGCTGCTAGCTAGCTCTCTCTCTCTCTCTCTCTCTCTCTCTCTCTCTCTCTCTCTCTCTCTCTCACTCTCTCTCTCTCTCCCTCTGTCTTATTTTTTATCTGCCTTTCTCGCCCTCTCTCATAATGCAGAGCCAGCAAAAAAAACAGGTCTCTCTCTTTCCTGGCTTCTCTGACACAGTGAAAGGAGAGGGAATTGAAATGAGCGTGGGGGGTGGATCGAGTAAAATAGAGAGCACTGGGGAGAAGGGGGGGGGGGGGGGGGGAAGACGAGAGGAAAAAAATAGCAGAGATGAGGAAATATAGGAAACAATGCAGGGCAGTTGATTAAAAAGGAGCCAAGGTAGGACCAACAATACGTTGCTCCAGAAATCAACAGCTACACACTTTCACCCGAGCCAATTCAAATTCTGCAGGCTAACACACGCTTGCTGACACAGCACGGCCAATGTGGACAGCAACGTCAAGGGGCCCTGCCAACATTTGTGTCATACGTGCAGGAATAACCTTCATTGAACGTCATTTGCAATTTAAATGCATTTCCTGTTCAAGTGTGTTTTTTTAACGCACACATCTGTCTTAAAATAAGAACGTTCATTCCGGTAAGAATAATTCCATGCACGATGTGCTGCGTATGCATCCTTACTGGCAGTTTTATCCCTGTAATCCCTTTTATTCCTTTTGGTTTACTTCTAGGCATCACAATGGCCTCTTAGGCACCTTACTTCCGAATTTATACAACCAAAAAAACATGAATTACAGAGAAGAATGTGAATAGCTGCCAGGCGAATTTCTAATATTGTTCAATGCCAAGACTTGCATGCCACCCTATGCATGGAAAAACAACCCACAAATGGGTGTGAACATTGGTAATATTCTAACGATGACCAGTGAGAAGGAATACACCACACCTAAAGGATTTGGCTTTGCATTCTCACACTGTCTGACAGTCTGAGCGTCCCTGTGGACAGATAGGACAAGTTGACATGTTTACAGGACGCTGGACTCCTGCGAGGTTGCTAAAGCTTAGCACAAGGTCAGATGTAAGCAAATCCCCCCGAGCCCTCTTTTGAACAAAGAAGATTCCTCGGAGGACCGAATGTGTTCGAGACACAGCCTGGGCCTGGAGCGCCGTGTTCGAGCCTGTAGGCCGAGGAGGGATCGAGAGAGAGAGAGAGAGAGAGAGAGAGAGGGAGGGAGGGAGAGAGAGAGAGAAAGAGAGAGGGAGGGAGCAGGGAGAGAGAGAGAGATAGAGGATAGAGAGAGAGAGAGAGAAAGAGAGAGGGGAGAGAGAGAGAGAGAGAGAGAGAGAGAGAGAGAGAGAGAGAGAGAGAGAGAGAGAGAGAGAGAGAGAGACGGAGCGAAAGGAGGAGGGAGCCCATCCAAAAGGACACCGAGTTCTCCAATCCCAGCAGGACGCAGTGTCATCTTTTCCCTTCCGGTCTCTCAGGTAACAGGGGAGAGGTTGGTGGCCACTTAGCTCGAGTCCAAAACAACACGAGGTGTCTGTGGAGCTACCTCGGGGTTCTGGGGCACGACGACACAAAGCTGTTGAGGAATCACCAACAAGTCAAGCCTTGTGGACGAAACAAACAGCGGACAGCCATCGTCTGCGCTCAGTGTCCATTCTTTCAGGGCTTTCGAGCTGGTATCTGGCATGAAAGGTTATACAAATACGCTGATGACTCAGAAGCAGAGCAGTATCCCTTTTCACTCCCTTTTCGTTTTGAGCTGAGTTGTCATTCCAGGGGGACAACCTCGACCATGTTGCCATTAGCCATTTGTACACTGACACGACACGCAGAGCACACTTTATGATGAGCCTTAAACAGGAAGGAAATGTACGCTACTGGAAATATACTGTACATCTTTCACAGGTCTACAACTAGATGTATTGCATCGGTTTTACCAGGAGATATCATGGTAATGGTGGTGGTAATCCTAGACCGTGAAATGGAAGGAACAAATAACTAAACCATGTCGATTCTGTGGATTTTCTCGGCTACATTTGGGAGCTATGGAAGCATCAACATTCTTCTATGTTCATTTATGGATCGCATTTCAGCCTTCTGAAACGGATCTCAAATCAACTGCCATATTACAATACAACAAATGTGAATTATCTTGTGGATTGAAAATCGAGGCCCGTTGCATTTCCTGTTTGTCTTTGGTAACAAATCAGAACCTTGAGAACCATCAGGCTCCTTAAGAATGTTCTACAATTGTACACTGCATGAGGCCTTTGACAACACATGGACCAGGCCAGTGATCATGTGACCATTTTTACACATCAGGTTTGTTAGCACAAGCTTGTACAGTTGCCATTGGTTGATACTGACATTTTTTACTTCACCATCACTATCTCACATTATCATCTAGGATTAATGAAATGAAGCATTACTGTACTCTATTTCAAATTTTTTCTAAAATAAGTACTCATGAATTATACATCAAATTATTAAGGTTGGCATGAGGTTTTCAAACAAATGTTGCCATGCCTAAACAAATACACTGATTTACATATGATTTCAGAAAAAAAACAAGTGCACCCACAAAATATATTCAAATCATTCAAATTAAATAGGCTGTACGTATGGCTCATCAATGTGCAATACTTCTGTTAGAAGGTAATGGCTTTTTAGTGTTTATGGATTTCCTGAGAGAATACATGATGACAATGACATTCTGTAGACTTACTGTCTTGTGTTGCATTCATATTCTTCCATGTTACTGTTAGTTCTTTACAATCCAAGTCCAAAAGAGCATCTATGAAAGATATTAGCCACGTCCTAAATTCTGTAGCTCAGGCCATATTCTATCTCAATAGAATGTATTGTAATTGAGGCAGTGAATTGAAATCCAAAATGGGAAGCCATGATTATTCTAGCTAACAATAAGCTAACATCAAAAAGCTCATGAATATGGTATGAGATCATGCTGACGACATTTCAAATTTCAAATTCTTAGTTTTATATCTGTTTAAAAAATATTAGACACCCAATACCTCATTAGTTGAAATGAGGACTCATCCAATTGACTCAAACATAGATAGTCTATGGTTTGAAGCACAAGAAACTGAAAGCCTTGTGTATTGAAATGAATTGTGTTACAAAATAAAAGAATATTGGGAGTCCACAAGCTTCAGATCTCACTGATTGCAATGGAATGTTCAATGCCAATAAACTGTGGGCAGGTGTCTGTGCTCTTTAACGCAGCCTCTCTCCATCCTGGTCCTCAGGACCCCCTGCCATGCATGCTTTAGATGTTGCCCTCTTCCAACACACCTGATCCAAATGAATGGGTCGTTATCAGGCTTCTGCTGAGCTCGAAACATCTAAAACGTGCAGAGCAAGGGGTGCCGAGGACCAGGATTGAGAGAAGGCTGCTTTAACAGAACAATCTGGGATTCTAACTGACGGCTTACATCTCGTGCGTTTCAGTGGGATGTTTAGGGCACGAAAGCCTGTTTTCTGACAAACACATGGAGAGCAGGAATACCCAATGAAAAGGGAAAAAAATATCCCACCATTGAGCAGGTCCAGCATCGTGGCAGTGGCACGAATGCCTGAAGGCATTTTTCACGGCAATTCGAAAAGACAGTCCCCCCTCTGCACCACTCAATATAGCTGTTACTGTAACCTTGAAATCTGTACATCCCTTCGCAAACCATCACGGGAACGTTGGTTTGGGGTGTCTTCATGGCACACCACTTCACCGAATCAATCTGGACCACGCCAACCATCATCCCCACCACACCATCTCCATCATGTGGTCCGTCTTGCATAGTAGCCCCCCCCCCATCATTCACCTGCTCTGACTATCTGACCTCCATCCTCCTCCCCCCACCACCTCCAGCCTCCCTCCCCTTCCTTCCCCCTTGCCCACTCACCTGCTCGATCTTGGCCAGCCATTCTTTGTTGCGGGCCAGCTCTGCCATGAAGGCCTGGTGCTTCAGCCACTTCCTGTGAAGGCGCTGGGCCTCGTCCCGCGCCGTGTCACGGGCCATAAGCATCTTCTCTTCCACCCGCTGTCCCCAATCGCTCAGCTAGGGGAGACAAAAATAGCCACCATCAGGAGCCCGTGCCCGAGACAGCCACCCTTCTCTCTCTCTCCCACAGGACGTCCTGCCTGCCTCTCCTAAGCCAGAGCCCCCCTCCCGGTTCTGCAGGGGCCCGGTTACCTGCTCTGTCACCACCCACCCCAACCCCCACCAGACGCCCTTTCTGGGGAAGAAAAAAAAAAAGAAGGAAAAAATCGAGATAAGCACCTCAGCACCAACAGTGGCAGCGACGGTAGCTCAAGCCCTTCCGCTGGATTGCCCCTAGGTCCTCATGTCCTACTGCTTCACGGCTCCTGCAGTCCTGATGCTGCAGTGCCTGCTCGACAGTCTCAGAAAAAGGCAAAAACAGCCAACCAAATAAAGGAAACGCTCCAATGACAACACCGGCAGAAAGCGTCACAGACATCCGAGGCTCGCTTCGGCTTTGGTCATTCTCTGTCCCTCAGATTAGAATCCAGCTGTTGACCGATGTGTGGATGTCGAACGGCCAGACGGTTTGAGCCAGAGGCGTCCAGTGGTCCGGGACAATCCGTGATCTTGCCTAATGATGCCGTGGTCAAGAGGAGGAGGAAGAGGTGGAGTGGGAGGAGTAGGTTGAATGGGATGCAGAGGCAGTGCAGAGGGGGGGTGGTGGAGGGGGGGGGGGGCAGAGAACATAGGCTGTCCGGTCTCGAAATGCACCGTTGCCACTGCTGCAGAGACGCTCTCGTAGCGGTTGTGTAAGCTGTGCGATCCTAGATCCTCTTCCAGTTCCCTCTCCTCGTGTCCCCCACACAGATCAGACGCGGCTGGTGCATGCTGCTGCAGTCCTTGGCTCTCAGCTACGCTCCTCTTGTGTGAGGGTGGGTGCGCGCGCGCGCGTGTGTGTGCAATCACAACCAGCACTGCAGTGCTGGAGCAGGGAGAGGGAGAGAGAGAGAGAGAGAGAGAGGGAGGGAGCAGGGAGAGAGAGACAGAGAGAGACAGAAGGAGAGAGGGAGGGAGGGGGAGAGAGAGCAAGGATGAGAATATGGAACAGAGAGCCTAGGAGGAGAGAGAGAGAGAGACAGAGACAGAGAGAGCGAGCAAGAGGAGGAGGAGGAGAGGAAGGGGGGAGAGAAGGAAGGAGAAGGGAGAGGGAGTGTATTGAAAGAGAGAGAGGGGAGAGAACCAGCGAAAGGTGGAGAGAGCCTGCGTCATCCTTCAGTGTCACCAGGGACATTTCTCTGCACTAGAAATGACTGCACTCGGAGCGGGAGCAGGGTTTTGGAGGGAGGGGGGAGGTGTTGTCGTTGGGAAACAGCTGAATGAGAGGGGAAGAGGACGTGCGACCACATGGGCCACAGTGCAGCTGACTGATTCGGATCACTGTTCAATCTTCCTATTTAAAGGGGCCCGCAAGCATTTGATTCTCCTGCTGCACATACCTCTTTGGTTATAAAAGGGTTGATGAAATTATTTTGGGATGCAATCGTTTTTTTTTTTTTATACACCTTTTGTAATACACTTTTAAGTAATTTGATTACTTGCTTTAGGGAGGCGATGCAATACAATTGCTTGAACTACATATTTCCATAAGATGATCATTCAAATTTGATATTAGATCATGAGTAATAAGGACTCATGCATGTCAAATCTTATTCGCATAATGTCTTGAATTCAGAAATATTTTTATTTATTTAAGGTTTTAGGTTGGAATGTTTTGGAAAATCATCTCTGTGCCATGAGTTAAATACTGTTTTAAAAGTAAATCAATATGCATACTTATTTATATATGTACAATAAGGTCAATGAACCAGTCTTTATGTACCAGAAAAGATGTATTTGAGAATGTTTGTGTGAGTTCAGCAAATTTGATATAAATCCCACAAATGCCAATTTGATGAATGCATTAAAGACTATGATTAATAACAAAACTTGCTTTTGCTAAATATTTACACTTATACTATTAAACTTTTCCTTCAATTTCCTAAAAACTGTATCTGGTTACCACAGTGCCACTAGAGGGCATTCTTTTACAAAAGGTGTATATGAAAACATTGACTTTGTGAAAAGGTTCACATTCAAATACTCATCTTTTTTCAATAACAGACAAAGACAAGGGACAAATGGTTGCTGTCACCTGTTTTAGAACCGAGACAATGTCCCTTCAATTCGGATGAAGAGATTATTAGGATCAGGGTTCCTTGAAAAGTTTTCACATTCTTATGTTGTAGACAGACTGGTTGGAGGAATTTGCGATTCAACAAAGAAAACTGCAGTAAAAAAAAAAAAATACAAATACGAAACTTGTCTGTGGAATCAGAGTTTCAGAAGGTCTAAAAGTGACTGACGGTAACACTATGCCAAAGGCTACATGAGGTCACGATCCCCAAAGAAGTATTCTGACAAGTAGGACTATAATTACTGATGACCATCAAATTGCTACATTATGTAATTCACTAAGCACTTTCCTTCCTGAACTATAAGTACTCAAATGTCTACCTGCTAAATGAGTTTCTAACATGTGACTGACACAAAATAAATCGTTGACTAATTATTGACAAAGAAGCGAAGCCTTGTTCAGGCACGGCACTCGGGCAGCGCACGTCATCTCGCGGATCAACTACACCTGTGGAACTTCAAGCCCACAGGTCCAATATGGCGGTTAGTGGAATTGACGCACGGATACATGTACACTCACCCTTAGTTGTTGTATTATCATGCTACTGCCCCCCCCTCCACCATCCCCATCTCCCCCAAGTTGTGTGTGTCATCAGACTTTATTTACAGGGAGCACTTCCCTTATACACAACCACTCGGCCAAAGTCAAACCTACTTCCATGTGTATGGTTATTAATAAACTGTCAAATCAATACGTGAGTGTCTTGACTGAAAAGGACTTCAAACCGTTTACAACATTCATTCTTAAATTGTGCATTTCATTCTAATCTTACTGTGATACATGTAGTGTCTACAAACCCTTCACAATTGTCTCTGGATTAACCAATAAAGACAGGCTTGTAAAAATGTAAAGATTCCTCTGCAAAGAAAACTTGTTGGGCAAATATACAGGCAACATGAAGGACAAGTTGTAATTCTCAAAACTAAATATCCCAAACATTTTTGTTTAAAACTTGTTAATACAAATTACTGACAAAGACCAAGCTTGGGCCTGTGTAGATGTGCCTTTTTGTGTGGGAACTAGCCTTAAGACACTTAACCTTGACCATTGGTTGTAAGGCTCCAAATGGATGCCTTAATGACAACCCAGCATAATTACTGACTAGTCCTGGAGAGGAATGCACCAAGAACATGCAAGACTACGTTTTTGACTTCCCTGCTCAATGTTTTATTCATGAGCAGACACATAAAATGTGAAACTATGTGCCTGGATTCACACTTTATACAATGGACTACAAACTGTACCATGATGCCTTGATAGTGGTGAAATGAAAACACGTATTTGTCCTACCAGGCATTCAGCTGGTAGGCATTCATTAATTTACTGCTAAATATACCAGATAAATAATTCATCACCAATCACTCAATGTTTGCTTTTGTTTGATATCAGAATGTAGGGCAGGCAAACACAGGGTGTGTGTGTGTGTGTGTGTGTGTGGGGGGGGGGGGTTCCTGCATTCCTATAAGCCCAATGTGAACAGAAGTAACTGTTAGACATGTCTTGACATTCAAGTACCCCTAGATTTGCTTTTTAGCTACTGAATTGTAAATCACTGAGAGGGATTTTGACTACACACTGCTCTGCTCAGATTAGGGGAGTTGAAGACTGTTAGTCACCCAACAGAACGAGACCCAGCCACTGCCTCGCACTGACGCATCAAGCAAGGATGCCCTCATAACTTGGTGACATGACTTAAAGGTGACAATAACTTTGCCTTCCTCACAAAAATACACTGAGCCTGCGATGACCAAATATTCTTTTACCTCCACAGGAAACAAGGTTCTTACCAGGAGGGCTTTCTAATGTTTTTTTTGTCCGTCTTTGAAGAAGACCTGTGTTACCATGGCAATCAACCAAGGAAAACAACGGCGATGTCGAAGTTCAATATTCTTCAAAACAAGTCCATGATTAATAGTCAGCATTCTGACAGACATCCTGAGGATGGCATTTTCACTGTTGAGTTGTGTGCACTGAAGCTCCCTTGGGCGCTTTTTCCACCCAACATTTCAGATTTTATGGCCGGTGTGCTGGCTGAAAGAGATTACAGCAGCCAAACACGCGTAATTGCCAGTAATTTCAGACAGAATGATTCACAATGTCGAGCATCATTATTGTAACCTGGCCCCCTTTCACATGTTGTTTAGAGCATGTTTGAACCTTTGATGTCCTAAGACCAGGCCAAGCGTCGGCGTGGGCACCCCTTTGCTTCGGCTCTTCCTCGACGAGATCCCTGAATTCGGAACCTGGCACATCACCCCCGTGCCTTGAAAACGGACAAAGCCACAGACCACAGGGTTGATTCCTTACACAGTCTGGGTATGTCTCAAAGGCGTACTCTCTCTCCGTTCGCCAGGGAGGAAAAAGTGAGACTGTGAGTCAGACACAGGCGGGAGATCCTCCCCTTTATGAGTCGGTCTCTGATGCAAGGAATGACACCATCGACCTGACAGGCAGCGTTTCGGCAGTGACAGTAGACACTGAGAGAGATGGACAGGGACCTGCTGGATAAGGATGTCGAGAGTCGGCGAGGAGACAGCTCACTGCACAACCCTCTCCAGAGTCCAAGTACCCACTGAATTGCCAGCGGGAACCGAAAGGAATTCTTTCGAGATGAAACTCAGACTATTGTAATTCTCTTCATGCAGTAGAGATTCAGTTCCTTCTGTTCAAGGAAGTAAGACAGTCATCCATCTAATCAAAAACTCTGTCAGAAGAACTGAAAAGACTGTATGATATTTGTATACAGTGCACTGAGCAGTGCTATAAACTAAAATAGTTGTTGGTAAAAGGGTCAATAAAATAACTTGGTATTTAATTAGTGCACTTTCTAACATGAATCATGGAAGAACCCTCCGACAAGGATTGGGGTGGGAGAAAATGGAAGTGCATAGATAACGGGAAGCTTTCCTGTGACTGGAGGCTTTTTATTGAGGTGAGAAAATTCCACAGCGGACGCCAAAAACATGCATTAACATACCACGGCAAAGCCAAGGTTAGCAAACCCGGACCATACTCACTTATTACCCTTAACTACCCCTTTGGAAATGTACATCTATAATGTTTGGCACACAGACCTCTAATAACGAGGAGGTAACAACTAGTCATTATGAGGGTTTGAGCAGGAGATTTACAAATCTTCGGTTCAGTGGCGTTGGGCAGGTTCCCCTCGCTTGAAAATGGTTATCCCGTCAAGGGCATGGTGAGGTACGCAATAAAGGCTCGTGATTTATTCACGGCGGCCGATAATTACTGGTGTCTTGTCACCTGTCAAAATGTATGGACGGGAAGACTCTTGGGCTACGGTCTTCATGCTCTCTACACCACGGCTGTAAACGTGACGTGGCTGTAAAGACATAAATCAGAGATTTTGTGATGAGGCCTACTCATCACAAGGAAGCTCCAAAAGATGTGGCAAAATTAAGCATAAACATGTTTTTCAGTTATGAACGCGCATGCAAAGTATTCAAAGAGAGATAGTCTTTTGTGTCCGAAAGCAACCGCTTTCTGACTGCTGTGGTTTAGTTTAGTATCTTTCATAATATCTCGCACACGACAGGCATTCATAAAAAAGACATTTGTTCATGTTTGGATAATTTACATTGATAACTTCATGTGAAAACATTTAAAGAAAACTTATATTTTGAAAGTGCATCCACTCAATCTAGCAATGTAGACCTTTATGGTTGTGTTTTCAGTATAAAGAATTTAGATGCGCCTGCCCAGAGCTTATATTTTCGTGCTGCAGGTTTGGTGAACCACATTGGATGCGATTGCCCTACTGCAGGTTTTTGTTACCTACTGTGACAAAACACAGATTTCCAGCTGATACCATTGCTGCTACAGCATTGTGCCCTTCTGATCCATTATTTTGAATTTAATTTAGAAATAACAGTACACGACCTTGAACAAATGTTCAAATTGAATAAAAATTTGAATCATTTCCGATTTAGACACACACTGAACACAACAAAATGTCAACAGCATATACTGTAGATAGTTCTAAATACTTTCCCAAGGCACTGGAACTCATCTTTAATCTATCAATGTTGGTGTCTTTCAGCTCCAACACGTCCAAGAAAGAGCAAAGGAAGAAAGTCATGTTTCTCAGCATGAGGCCTGCCCTGCCCTTTAGTTAGCTGACCCAATGCACTTGGCCAGAAGCCTCAGTTAAAAGGTCAAAACAATCACCTTTCACTGTCCAGCAGAGGAAATTGCACGAAGGTCTATGCAGCACAACCAGAAAGGTTCCCACATGCAAGACATTTCCAATTTCTACATTTTATTTTACACTTAATTCAATCTTGTTGGAAGTCATTTATCTTGTTTTTGAAAGACACATTTTCAGCATTGGCGAAAGTGATTGAATCTGGATTTTTCTTTTAGCTGTTTCTGAGTAGAATACTATGGCTAACTGCAACCGCTTAAGAACCACATTCAGGGTGAAGTGCTTTAATGTCCAGTCGCGCCCCCAGACATTTTTCATAGGGGTGGCCAGATGGGGCAAGCGAAAATCTTGGGATGGCACACCAAAATCGAAAGACATAGCCTAACAATAATTTTGAAAAGCGTCAGCCTCAAAAACGCCTAGACAAAAAACGCATATAGTATTTAACAGAGCTGCACTGATGTACCATAGCAAACAATGGGGTTGTAAGTGCAATAATAAAAAAATACGCTCTCGGTGTGATCGGACCGAATTGCCTAAGTTAGTAATAAGCTACTCTCTAGACTGAAGTAACCTTTCGTTTGTCTAAATTAGCTAGCAAGACAGTCAGCCCTCCCAAAATACAGAATTTTATTAGCCATTAATGTGCAACTTGTGTTCAAAATAAAATTATACTGAAGTTGTTTGACATTTGTACTAAATACCACCTGGTATTGATATACCACACAGTTATTGACCCAAGCAAAAATAGATCTATGTCTAAAACATTGTCTTTTAAAATTTAGTTTTTCTGAAAAATGGTGCTTTCACCCCTGCTCTCCCCCACTAGATAATTAGACTAACTACTGTAGCTAACCAACGTAAACAAGGTTGCCTACTGTAAATAAGTAATAAAAAATTCTAAAACAGTTTATTGAATATGGCCTACTTATTTTCTTTAACTTGGTATCTGCGCTTAGCAGCGTCCAACTGGACGACAATAAGCTCCCTAAGCTTCTATGTACCGTTAGGCTATAGACTGCCTTCTCACCTGGCCCAGTGCAACCTCTTGTGGGGGGGGGGGGTGACACAGGGGTGTCATGATCAGAGTGTGGAGATACGTGACGTGACAGGATCTGAGTGTGGAGATAGTGATCATGTCAAGGCTTCACATCCGACACGTCCGTGTACAGTACTATGACCCATCTGTGTGTCTCTGTGTGTCACAGTGAACCGTGAGGGCACGGGAGGTTTATCTACTGTAACATTGTGAACGTCATTTTGTTGAAAGGGTTTGGTCATTTCCATTGAGGCTACTGCGTTGGTGCTAGTGGCAAGTGTGTGTTCAAGTTTAACTGGATTTCGTTGGCTGTGGTGTGTAGGGCTGTATTGTGAAGACAAGTTGCCCTTTCAGTGGTGTAACTGGGTCAGTTGATGTTTATTAGAAACAGTTCCGTTCATGAGTCCTATGGGCCTATGATCAAACCTTACAGAGCGTACGTGAGGGAGGAAGTAATTCCGCAAGAAGATGAGTGAAGCAATGACACTTGGTAATTGAAAAGTCACGAGAACTCGTTTAGTCTCGTCTACATATATTTCCGTGATCTTCTTGATTGTTCTGTCAGAGCTTTGGGGATTTTTGGTGTCTTCGAAAGCCTATGTCCAATAATTCCAGTTTTGCAATTGACCATATACTGCAAAACTATCCACACACCGACCATGTTTGGCAGTCAACTGAAATAAATATAATTCTAACTCTCACGGAATTCAGAGAAACACTTTCCAAACTGCAGATAATAAGGGGGAGGCAAACATTACCCTGATAAGATCGACAGTTAAAGACAAACAGTGAGGTTCTAATTCTAAAATATTTGCCCTCATTTTTCTCTGCCTTTGAAGTTCAGACAGTGCTTGGCTCTTGTCATTGGGTGCTGCCCAGGCCTGATTTACGGGGGTGTGTTTGAGGGAAGCTCCCCTAAATTACACGGCTCTTAACCAGCGCTGAGAGAGAAAGAGAGGGGGAATCGTCACTCTGGAGACAACTAATTGCAAGGACAAATCTTAGCCACGGAAGATAATACCGTTTCCCTCCCTTCCTCCACATAGATCCGAAAAAAAAGAAAAACAAGCACAAGGGGAATCGGCCAATCTGTTGAATGTACAATTTGTCATGGACATGCAGAGACTAATTTTCATACGACGCCCATTAAAACGGAAAAATGACGGGGGACTGAAGAAAGGTGTCACAGGTGACGTTGGCAAAGTAACTGACTGTCATCAATGTATCTGCGAGTTTAAATGGAATTTGACCCAACAGAACTGACGCTATACGAGCCCCTTCCTGGACCCAAGGGGAGGTATGCAGGCTCAGACACCGCTGGTGATAGCACAAATGGCTAATCTCCGGTGCAAACATTATGAGGATTACAGAACGATTGACAAAAGAAAAGAACGAAAAAAAAACAACCTACGAGGCAGGAAGCAATTTGTGTTCTCATTGGGGAATGAAAGGCAAGAAAAATCAATCGTCATTCCAAAATGAGTACTTTGCTTCTGCGTCTACGCATTACACGGACACAAAGTGTTGAAACTCTTAAGAGATCCTGTAAGGGATGAGAGGGAGTCTGAGGCGAGGAGGAGAAGGAGGAGGAGGAGGAGGTGACAGCGCTGTTTTGCCTGGAGGGCACTCATAAACCTGGTGAGAGAGAGAGCGCACCATTCCTCACCGATGACTGTACCATGTGACTACAGGTGCTTTAAAAAGCCCAGCCGTCCCATCTCGCAGAGGCATAGGTGATCACAGGACGCCAGAGGAGTCAGGCAGGAGGAGATCAGGGCTGTCGGAACAGCACACACCACCCGACAGCCCCGCGAGACGAGAGGCGGACGAAGGGCGGGAACCCCGTAGCTCGCGAGGCAGCCACAAGGCTCGACCTCGTCGCCTCTGAAGAACGTCGGACTACTCGACAGAGACAAGGGTTACAGAGCAGTCGCGCTCGGGCGAAGATGAGCTGTAGCAGTGTCGCCGGGTCTGAGTTCTCCGAGGAGGAGCTGGAGCTGGGCATGCTGGGTCCCGGGGAGGACGAGGAGAGCGACGGCAGCACCAAGGGGCCGTTCATGGACAGCGAGGGCTCCGCCTGCAGCCCCGGGGAGCTGGAGGAGGGCCAGGCCAAGAAGCGCAGCCGCCCCGTCCGCTCCAAGGCGCGCCGCGTTGCCGCCAACGTGCGCGAACGCAAGCGCATCCTGGACTACAACCAGGCCTTCAACGCCCTGCGCGTGGCCCTGAACCACGACCTGAGCGGCAAGCGCCTGTCCAAGATCGCCACCTTGCAGAGGGCCATCAACCGCATATCGGCTCTGTCGGTGTTCCTGAGCTCCAACCCTCCTAGCAAGTCCTGCAGCCACCGGGAGTGCCACCGGCCCACCGGAGGGCCCTCGGGGATGGGGGCCTCACGGCTCGACCCTTCCAGGGTTAGCATCCCTCGCGTGGAGACGCAGAACTACAACGTCCCGTGGCCCACGACCACGTCTCATCCGATGCAGGGCCAGCCGGGCCCTCGCAGGCTTCCCGCGGAAACGCATCTCTACACGGACGGCATGGGCTCCTCGTGCCCCCCTTCGCCGCACTATCCCTGCTACCCCTCCGAGAGCCAGCTCTACGCCTCGCACGGACACTGTGGGAGCCCCCCGGCCCGGCCGCCCAGCCCTGTGAGGTACGCCCAGGTGGTGGGGGAGGGGCTGGGCTACCAGCCAGGAGTGTGGGCCTCCTGTGCCCAGGGCTACATGGACACTTTTGTGGAGCCCGCTCCAGCCATGAGTCTGCCCTGGCAGATGGGCTACCTCCAGGATCCAGGTCCACAGTACAGCCTCCCCTTGCTCTGACACACAGGTGGGACCAGACACATCCATCACCGTCACCAGCAAACTGTCCAATGAACTCAGGGGAAGAAAAGACTGATGTGAGGTTCCCGTGTTCCAACTTCTCTGAAATCAAATCAGTATTATCTCAGGGCACACCAGAGACATTGATCAAAATGTGCTTTATGCTACTGTACATGAATAAAATGGCAATCCAGACTGTCGAATGTTCTATGAAATTGCTGTTAGTACCTGCTTTTTAGAAATCATAAATCCGATGAATGTACCTTTTATCCATCTTAGACTTTCAAGTTTACACTTTGCCTTTGTGGTTTATCGAGTCAGAATGGGTGAGCACAGCGGAAGGTGCACACAGATTTAAAAGGTGACTTTGAGTACTCAGTATCACTAGCCTCTATCATAACATGTCAAAAACCTCAAATGTGGGTCAATGGCATTGTATTATGCGAACCTGTAATGATGATATAGAGTTTATTTACTGTAAATATAAAGTTTTTTTTGACTTCCTAATAAAACGTTTCAAAACGAATACACAATTTCCTTCCTTTGTCGTCATGTTGTTGATTATCGGCATAGAAATATCAAGAAAACATTGCACGCAATAAACATGAACAACAAAACGGCTTTTGTGTGCCTGAGAAACAGTGTGTGTGAGTGAATGTGTATTTATGTGCATGCATGTCTTTGATTATAGCCCCAAGGGGCTCAACTATCCCGGGTCCAAGATGACAAGGGTCTCTCGGAAGAAAAATGAATGGGCTTGTCCATTCTTGTCATATTTCCAAGACAAGAAAAGCCAAGGTGCTGTTTACATGCTAAAATACACGCAGGACCAACACCGCCTTCTCTGCTCATGAGAAGGGGCCAAAATCAATGAGGAATGCAGGATGGAGAACTACCGAATCCGCTCGTGTGCACTCGCAAGCCAAAGCGTAGGTTTGTTTGTGCATTCGATGGCTTCCCTGTCTAGTGTGTGTCAAGTGACATGTCTACAACACTGTCCTGGGCTGATGACACTCTGGGAAACTATTAGTTGGCTTCAGAACAGTACAAAAAGCTTTGGGGCGTGAAGTTCAACAACCTCCCTCCCCCCCCCCCCCCCCCTCCCCCCCCAGTCTACCTGCACATGTATCCACAGCAGCCTGTCCTCCCCTACCGAACAGTATGTCATGGAAACAGCTTTAATATTAGACTAAAGGACCACGGCCAAGGACAGATTTATGGAGGCTCAGGAAGGAAGCCCGTGCCCCGTCATCAGTGCGGTGAAATCCCCCCACTGCCGGGCTCCTCCGGCCCCTGCAGGTGGATTGGGGGGGTTCCAGGCTGTTTGAACACCATGGAGGTCTGCCGGGGAGAGGCCCTGGGCTGGGGCTCAGGAGAGCCTCCGAAGGCCTCGCTGTGGGACTGAGAGGTCTGCCGAGGAGCAGGGGGGGGGGAGGGGCGGGCGCGAGACGAAGGGGAAAAGGAGCGCGGGCGAGCGACAGGGGAAGAGGAGGAGGACGAGTATGAAGTGGAAGAGAAACGCTTTCTCCTCCTCAGACGTGAATCACTGGAAAACCTTGACTCACCAGCCACCTGAGACACACTTGACTGACAGATCGCAGTGACGGCATGTCTCCCAAACCCGCCTTTCGTGGCGACCCGCCAGGCCCCCCCCTTTACCTACCTGTTTACTTGTATTTGACGGAGGAGAGTTCACCGTTGGTGCCCTGTGGTAAACCCAAACTCCCTTGCACAAGGAACAGTTTGTGTGCAGTACCTCAATGAAATCGATTCGAAATCTTTTAGACAAAGTTGAGAATCGCACGGCTCTTCCCCAGTTGAAACATTTTGAGAGGATTTTCCGAATGGCAAACATTTCAATTAAAGCCATGTTTTGAACCTGAATAGGAAGCCTACCAAAACATATCAGGTTTTAGCGGCCAACTGGAACATCATATTCACTAGAGGGCAGTGTCCACCTACTGTAATAAGTGACCTGTTTAATTTCAGATTTCTTTTTCAAATCTTAGCTCCAGACCAGGCTTAATCTCTGTCTGGGGATTCAGCGAGTGTTGATGCAGAGCCAGAGCATTCACAATAATTCCTCATGTCCTGACTCATTTTAAGGTTTACCTCACTTTTCAGACATAAACCTATCAACGATGCATCTCTCTCAGGCTGATCCGCCTCCACGACGCCCTCCTGTCAGAACACTTAGAAAAACAAACAATGAGCTGAGAAGCGTCTGTGTGTTGTGTACCCGTGGATATGTGTGTGTCACCCATTCCTTCTGTCACAGGAACGCAAGGACTCGGGTGCACGCCGCCTCCTCCTTGCTCTCATGACCAAACGTGCATGTGCGCGCGCACACGCAAACAGGTCGAACCAATACTAGTGACTAAGACATCTGACATTGGTAATCACTCTATTACTATGAAGCAAGTGAATCGCCAGACGACATAACCAACTTTAGTTTGTTGTCATGACTTCCTGTGACTTGTTTGTACAAACCTAGAGCAGTTGCCAAATAAGAGCTTTCTGAGGAACAGCGGATGTTAGTTATGTTGATTCTAATCATAGTCCAGTCATTTTATGAAAAAAGGTAGGACAAATTGCAACAGAAGCAAACTCAACTGATTTTGTATCCTCAATATGTCCTGAGTAAGGACAAAAAAGCCATGAAGAATCCCATTAGGGGAAAGTTTAGAAAAAAGATATAGCCTATTCAGACACCGATTCATTATTTTTCTCACGTGAATAGGGTAAAGAATTTACCCTTTAGATATCACCATGAAAATTACTGAGTTGATTACTTGCATCAAGACAAACACAAAATGTATTACAAGTTTTTTTTAATTAAATTGTTTGTTAACATGGGCAAACGGTGCATAATCTAATTAGGTATGTGCTAATTTGCATAAATAGGCTACCACAACAGATCTAAACGTTGGGTATAGCCAGGTGAAAATGTCTTGTTGAATCTTGTTGACATATAACAGTAAAATACATAATTTTAAGGTCTGAATGGAACCCATTTAGGCTACCCATGAGCATTATATACAAGGCAGGAAGAAGTACTTTAAACCAGCCTTTATGAATTATTATTGCAGAGATGGGGTTTGGGGCTGGGTCGTTTCACCAAAAATAGTTGTACCACAGCTCAACACACATCCAGATGTTCCCAATAAATTGTAGTTGATCACCAGGTTTTAATGTAGGTTGAATAATCCATGTAGGAGAAACAAAAGGAAATCTTTCTTCCTTGAGTGACAGCTTAGTGACAGTTGATTGACAGTTGAGTGGACCGTGAATGAATGACTGAATTTCTGCCCCTAATGGTGACATTTGTTTGCCTCTATAGTCTTTTACTGTAAGATGTCAACAAGATTCTACAAGACATTTTCACGAGGCTATAGCCAATGTTAGCACATACATTATTATGCAGCGTTTACATTTACATTTATGCATTTAGCAGACGCTTTTATCCAAAGCGACTTCCAAGAGAGAGTTTTACAAAAGGTCATAGGTCACTGATCATAAAAACGAGATAGCCCCAAACATTGCGGGTAGCCAAACATGAAGCATACATTGTGTTGTGTTTGCTCATGTGACCAAAAAAACTCAACTCAGTAATTTTCATAGTGATATCTAAAGTAAATATCTTAACATTTTGTTCCTATTCACATGAGAAAAAGAATGAATAGCGTATGAATAGGCTATATTTGGGTCTTTTTCGAAACTTTCCCCTAATGGGATTCTTCATGGCTTTTTTTCCTTACTCAGGACATAAGGATACCAAATCAGTTGAGTTTGCTTCTGTTGCAATTTGTCCTAGATTGACCCCCATTTTGAGGCCAGAGGCCTGCTGGCAACTGGCACATCAACTCAGCCAAGGCAACAGCCTGATCATGGATTCCAGCTTCAATTGAAGCCTTGATTACCGTATTTTTCGGAAATAGAACCGCGTCTTGGAAATACAGTGACTTGATAAAGTAGGCAAATGGCTAGTAGAACATAACATTTCATCATAATTTCAGTAAATCAGACAGCTGCAAGACCCAGTGAAATGTTATGAGCCATATCAACGAACGACATTGGCTAATTCAACTTCGGCAGGCTATCCACAGGATTTGCAAGCTAGCTAAATGTATAGGCTATTATATCTCAAATAATTTTGTAGACATAACAATGCATTTTGCCACGCATTGATTACTATCCACAACCAAAGTGTGTTACGGCATGCTGTAGGATCGCCTGTAGCCCACTTGTGCTTTGCTTGGTATCATTGTTCCCATAAGTGCGGCATATATTTCAGTGCGGGTTAAAATCCGATTTACAAACACAAAGCTCCCATTCTGGTGGGGTTCGGGTTATAGAAAATGAGGCTTGTTTTCCGAAATATACGGTATGAATCCAGACTTTTTGCAGGTTCTCCTACGAGGATTTGATGCCACATTTATGTAAAAGATGCTAAGAAAACATGAAAGTACATACCAAAGTGCCCCATGTATAATTGCCAGTTGATTATGGAACAGAACACTAGAATTGATTTAGTTGTCTAGATTAGCAGTTCCACTGTGGAACACTAGATGCTGACAAAGGACTTTCGAAATCAGTTTGTCACGGGAAGAAACATGGCAGGCAAGTAACCAAAGCAACCAAAAGGTGGCGCCATCACACAAAATGACACTGCCTGCTGCTGATCACCATCCGGGAGTTTTGAACTGTGGAGAGGAAGAAAATCTGATGTCGAGCCAGAGGTTAGGTTTAAGCACCCTGGCACCCGTGTGCATGGTGGTGCCAAGCAGGCAGCATGGTGCCTCTGTCATGCCCTTCTCTTCGCCCACCACAACTGTTCCACTACCTCAGTGGTCCCTCACACACCAGAACTGATGGATGAGGAACTGTTGTTCGAGGAGGAGGAGGAGGAGTGCCGCGAGGGCCAAACCCGAACTCCGTTAACTCTGTAATCTGTTTCCTAATGAAAGTAGACAGGGATAATCATTTCCCAGGCTGTCCTTCAGCCCTGCTATCCAAGAGCAAAAGAACCCCCAGCCAAGATCCAACAACTTGAACTTCCATCACTCCAGGCGCCGGCCGAACAGGGGGGGGGGTCCTGTCTTGCTTCTCTCCGCTGAAACGGGAGTGCACATGCGTACGTGTGCGGGTGTGTTGCCCTCGCCAACAGCCACACCAGCTTGTTTCAACCATCAATCTGTGTGTTATCCTCCTCCGGATCCTCCCCTCCTGTCACACGGTATTGCACAGATCACTCAAGACAGCCGGTCAATAGTCTTACACTCGGTCATGTCACTTCAGGGGGGCGGGGGGGGGGGGGGGGGGGGGCGCTAGGGGAGTTTTCTAACATGGCTGATGGCGAGCAAACCTCTGGATGGTTCCATGGTCGGGATGGAGGAAGACGGCAGCAGCTTGAGAGAGTTATGTCTCTCGTCGCGATGGGGGTCGTGTCCTTTGATAATGGGAAATGGTACAAGCTTGCCTCGGCCTGATGAGTTACTCTAGGAGGCTGTGACATCTTTGGCCGTGACATGGCCGCTGTGGTAAAAATAGCAGCAGTGCTCAGGTGATCCTGAACGAGGGAGGACAGGTACAGCGACCCAGACCCAGACCTAAACCCAGCCCCAGGCCCAGACTCAGGCCTAGCACAAGGAAGAAGGCAGCAATTGCAATAGATGGTGCACTGCTCCGCGAGTCTCGAATACAGACCCAGGCATTGCATGCCGAGACCCAAACACAGACTTTATGACCCAAGAGACAACCAGAACACCAAAGACTCCAAAGATCCAGACCGTGACAGTGTTTGTGTAGCTTTGAGACTCGCTCAATGCAGACGTATTTCTCTCTGTTAACAGACAGAAGGGCACAAATGGGAAATCAATCTTAATGAACACTGGACATCCGGCTGGCCTGTGTCATCCATGGTGACTGTTTACCTTCATCTCAGCTGCCGGCCTGACCTATTCCTAATTCCAGCCGATGTCTTCTTTCATTGCCCATCTCTCTCACTTTATCTACTTTGGTTATGACTCATGTTTGCCAGTGAGTCAGTACAATGACTCAGCCTATCCACTTCCATCTCATTTAGATATCATCTGGCATTATTTTCTTTGAAGCACCCCTAACAGAATGTAATAAAACCGGAGGTATATGTGAAATAAGGACTTTTGACTGAGCATCCATACGAGATGACAATTGTTAGGAGCCGATAAAATCGAATCCGGTGAAGAGACCAGCGCCTTTATTAAACAATAGAATGGGTGGAGAGTCCTGGACTTCATAGTTTGCGAGGTGTTTTCAGGCTTGACGGAGAACAATTAAGTGCTCATATTGTTCACTCTGCATTCCTGCGTGTCTGCCTGCTGACTTTGGGTCCCCTATTGATTACCCGTCGACAGTGCTCTGAGGACAGAAGGCCTCAAATGAAACTTCCATGACAAGGGTTAGGGGGGAGGGGGGGGTACAAACATCTCCGAAAAGGTCAGCCCACAGACTAGTCAAAAGTCTCACATTTCAAATGCGCAGAAGCGACTGTACGTTTCACTATGAGGTCGTGGGTAAGTTTCCCGTGTTTCGTGAGTACTTTCTTTTATTGCTAGTCATGATTAAGCACATTTCAGGCTCTGCCTAAATGCTATCCTCTAGTGCATGTAAATATTTTCTGTTGGAGTCCTTTAGCTAGTGTAGACACTAACCCTCCATTCCAAAAGAAACACACAAAGAAACGCTGATTGTATTGTTTAAATGGGATATAAATTACAAAATAATTTACTCAAATCTAACAGCCAATTGTAAGATTCACTTCAGATTCACTGTCCTGCCACTTAAGACGATACAATGTGCCAGAAGGATGTATCAGAGTTAATACAAGCGTTTTTCAACTCCAAAATAAACCACCTTTAAATTTAAAGGTGGTTTCAAGTTTGTCTTAGACACATTAATGGTTTACCATGCACTCCCTGATTTTCAAGGTGGATGATTACAAGATTTAACAGTCTACAAAAGATTTCCCTTTAATTGACAATGGCTAAACTGTCGCTCTGGATAAGATGATGTCTGATAAATGACTAAATGTAAATGTAACGTTGGAAAATAACTTGATGGCTCGATTTGAAAGAAAATCCATGTTTAAAAACCAATGTTTTTTTTGTTTGAGGGGGTGGGTCAGCTTGACCAAGTGATTAACCCTAACCTAATTTGCTGTCCACGCAGGAGACAGAGCCCACTCTGTGAACTTTGAGAAGGCACATGCTCCCCATCACTGAAACCTGCTAATACAGCTAATAGAGTGGAGCTACCTAATTGTGGAGAGCAAATTGGTCTTCTCTCAAAATGTTATCTGTATGCTAACACTGGGCACTTCTCAGGAATATTAAGCGGCACCTCGTTAGGCGAGTGAACAGGCTTGTGTGGACGGGCATTTTCGGTGGGCGGCTCCTAATTGTTTAATTTTCTCCCCCTCTCTCGCAGTCTCCTTCGAATAGATTGATTTTTTCCAAGGGGAAATTGGTTCGTAAAAAAACATCCATGGGAAGAGTGGAGGTGGAGAGAGAATATCTGAGAAGACCAGGGATGAGAGAATACGATTGGGCAAAAATGAGAGGAGTGGGAACGGGAGAGCACATAAATGCAGATGGGGGGAGGAAAGGAAAGGGTGTGACGCAGAGACAATGGAGAGAGGTTGAAGGAAAGGGGTGGGGGTGGGGGGGTGTTAGTGAGTGGTCAGTAGAGGAGTGTATCTGCAGCAGGAGCTTGCTTGCTCACAATACATTAACTTTCACATCTCATATATTATCGCGACTCCAATCTCATTTCTCCTCCGAGTAATGCGGTTAGAAATATGAAAGTCTCCCATCTCTGTGGGCAAATGTAATCTCCATCTGTTCAAGGTTTTAACCAGCTCGTGGTCACATCAAAGCACATGAACCTCACTGATGCCTGAGATCATGCGGAGGACCTTAATTTGGCCATGCCAAAATAATGTATATTATCACATACACAAGCTCAGTCAAATTAGTCTCCTTAGGGAAAATCGGAAGAAAAGAATATGCTGTAATTGAGAAATGAAAAGAATAGGAATCAGTCATAGATAAAGCTGAATTATATGCCTGACTGACTTTCCTGTGTGTTCTCGTGTCTTTGTGCAGCCACGATATACAATTTAATCAATTCCGTCTTCTGAGTCAAAGAAACTGAAAGAAACGCAAAAAGGCAATTACTGTGGGAGAAAGAAAAAAAATTATAAGGAGTAAGAATTGAAACTCGGCTGTCAGAAAAAGATGGATTAGTTTTGGTGTATTAGGTAATCCAGACAGTCAGCCTGTATTCATAAATTAGGTTAAAAAAAGAAAGAAATGTTTTTGTTTTTTGGTTGAAAATAAATACACTGAGTGAAACATATTCTTAGATAAAGCCGTAGCCGCAGAACCATCCATGTAGAAGTAAACTGAAGAGCAGCAACGCGTTTTGTAAAAACAAAATAAGATCATCATAGACAGCATGTGGGGGATACGTGTACAGTACATATGTCATGTCTCAAAACTGACCAATGCCTTTCCCACTTTGACTTTTGACGCTCTATACTTCAGGGCCGACATGTGTTTCTAACACGTCAAATCATTTAAACAATGGGATGAATGACTCACCATTACTCACTCACCACTGAATAATAAATGTTAAGGCCTCTAAGTAGCCTACATAATTTAACGCTCTACAGTTGAGGGCTATAACCCATTGTCCCGAAAGCACATATATGGCTATTACATGCCCATGTCTCCTTGAGTTACTGAATGACTCGATGATGTTTGTTCCCAGGCAGACCGTCCAGTTTCAATGGACTACACTTGAAATTCGATTCTCATCTCATCTCTTTCTTTACGCCTCCGTTGTGCTGTAATTCTCGCAGAAGGTGCACCGACATGCCGAGCTTTTGCTTGATTGATGCCATTCAAACACCACAAGCTTGTCCTCATAGACCAGTCAATCGTGCTGATGGGTAAATACATACCTTGACTAAAACCTCAATCATTTTTAAAGGCAACCTATTCCATTATCGTACACGTTTGAACACCCGCGCATATTCTTGCCGGGTTTTCTGCAGCATGTAATGATAACCATTATCCTCTGCTATAAAGTTATCCATACGGAAGGGTTGTGCTAGGTGAGGAAACGGATGCAGAGAGAAGAAATCAGCCAACATTTGTATGGGACAATGTGACATTTCACCACTCCCGTGCAGTCACCGAGTGGTTTGCAGCCCATCCCAGAATGGTGTCACTTTTCTTCCCACCTTACACTCCATTCCTCAACTCCATAGAATAATTATTTTCCTCATGGAGGTGGAAGGTTTACTGTATGACCACCATCCACATGATCAAATGTTCCTCGAGGACGCAATGAATGCTGGATACCTGGACATTGCCAGGGATGGATCAGGCATGCCAGAAGATTCTTTCCTAGGTGTATTGCCCTAGATGACATAAGATGTGATGTGGATGAGAACCTATGGCCAAATGCAGAAGATTATAGTAGCGTTCCTATTATATATGTATCAGTGGATAGTGTGTATACAAATTCTTGTATTCTGGAATTAGTGAAAAAAAGAAAGACAGATATACAACATATCGAAGCATACTGCATCTTGTCTAATTCATTCCAGTAACATATATTGCAGTGAATTCTAAACAGTAGAGAGGTGTCCTTGTTTTACATATATGCTACCTGTTGTTAGTTATTTTTAGGTCATTGTTTTGTGGGTGAGAAAGTATGTTTGTTGGCTGTCAACCTTTGCTAGTTTTATGGAAGAATTAATTGATTTGAGACATGTATGAAGTGATTTGGTAGTTTTAGTGCATTTTGAATGTGAAATGAACTGCTGTGCCGAGCTGAAAGTTGGTTAGGAGAACTGTGTGAAGAGTTTTGAAAAAGTGACCTAAGTATTGAGAAATGTGTCCTATAGCGACTGTAAAAAACGGTAACATCCAACTTCTGGGTAACACAGAAGGTTGCAGAAGCCTCATGGCACTCGTCACACTGATAATTGTGAGTCACATGGCGTTTGGTAAGATACCGTTGCCCATTGAGATGACTTTTGCACACACATCATTTACAGTGGGTGGATTGATAAGGCTGAGAGGAACAATTAGCACCACCTAGCTAGGCAGGTTAATGTTGGATGTCAGGAGCAAAATGAGGCCAATTATTCAGTGGAGGTCGTAGGGCAGAGGGGCTAATGATCAGTGAATATATTACATTTCTCATTTACACAAAGTCATGAAGCCATAAACTCATTTTTAGAGCAATTTAAAATGGATGGCAAAGGTACCGTTTCAGGAAAGGGATCCTTAATACTTTGAGATTGTTTTCACAAATATCTATATCTGGCTCACTTTAAATTATACTAAAAAAGACCCATCTACCTGGTATAAGAACCGCTGCAAAACAACAGCGAGCAAAGGCAACCTCAATTCATTTTTCTTGGCAGAAAGGTTTACTTTTAGCTATGCTAGTGTTAATTCAATCTTTATGAGTTAAGGCAAAGTAAACCACGGTAATGAGCAACATTAGGCTCCCCCCAGAGAATAGATTATACATGAGAATATAACAGGGTCAGAAAGTCTAGAACAATGTAGAATGTTATCAAGCGCTGTTGACTTAATTAAACAACTCTCAAAATAGGACATTAACATTGAGAACACCGGCACACTTTCACAGAGTTTCTAAATCAAATCAAATCAAATTGATTTGTATAGCCCTTTTTACACGCAAGCATGTCACAGAGGGCTTCACATACGCCCATAGAACTGCCCCTCAACCAACCTAAACCCTCAAGGTTGGAGTGAAGCAGCCTTGGGGAAGTTTATCATTCCAATAAATGGAAATAAACAACATTGCATATAGCTTGTTGAAGTAAAAAATATTCAACTCTATTGTCACTGTTGCAGTTCAGATTACTATCATATCTAAATTAAATTCATATGATTAATCAACTATCCATCGGTGATATGAGATGAGCCCCCCCCAAAAACTAGTTTCACCATGTAGGGCACACTATTACTGTAACATAGTAAAAGAGGCAGGTAATCACATATCAATCGCAATGTCAGGTGGGAGTCAGGTGGCTGAGCGGTTAGGGAGTCGGGCTTGTAATCTGAAGGTTACCGGTTCGATTCCTGTCTGTGCAAAATGACGTTGTGTCCTTGGGCAAGAAACTTCACCCTACTTGCCTCAGGGGAATGTCCCTGTACTTACTGTAAGTTGCCCTGGATAAGAGCGTCTGCTAAATGACTAAATGTAATGTAAATGGTTAGATAAATCCCACTTGTCTGAAGAGGACAACCCCGTGAAAAGCATTGGTGTTTAACGTTTTTCACAATTGTTAACCCACGAAAAGCAAAAAATCGGCACTATTTTCACAATCTTAACTTCATGTACCAATTGCTCGACCCAATTTGGCACTACTTCACACTCCCTTATCTGCATTAGACTCTGACTTTCCTTGTTTACACACTGATGTCAATTACACATCACCTTGTTGGCAAAACACGACACACCATGTTCAGTTGTTGCACACACTTCTCAAGTAAAGTCTCAAAGCATCAACCTACAACACACAACTATTCAAATCAAACCAAATCTCAGCCGCTTCACAGTTGCTGTGAAGCGGCATTCTAAAGGTTCCATCATTGGAACCTTTAGAATGGAGAACAAGTATGAATTCTATTACCTTGTGTACTGAAATACTGAATATCAATAGAATACAGTGTGCTCACAGTATTTGTATTTCGCAGGACTGAAAGAGAACCACACCGTGGAGGAAGAACACACACTTTCACAGCCGAACAGGAGACTGACATTGTGAAAATGGTTTGTGAAAACAACACTATCACACTCCGACAGATACAAACCAGGATCCTGGCTGACCATGCCACATTCAGAAACATCCAGACCGTCAGCCTCTCTACACTGTACTGTGTTCTCCGCAGGAATGCCATGCGGATGAAACAAGTGTACAGGGTCCCATTCGACCGGAACACAGACCGCATCAAGGAGTTACGGCGAGAGTTTGTGCATGTAAGTCCCATACATTCAGCACTGACACATGCATGTACAGTATTGTACCTGTAATCCAATATTGTTCCTTTTCTACAGTGTCTCACTGTAGCCCACTGTGTTAACCCATCTGTGTCCATACTATAACTTGCATTATCATGCTGTTTGTTTCAGCAGATCCAGGAGCACGACACAGCTAATGAGCTATATGAATACTTAGTCATTGATGAGGTTGGATTCAACCTGGTTAAGAGGAGGCGCCGGGGCACAAATGTCATTGGCCCGCGCGCCATTGTTGAGGTCCGGCCAGCGTGATGGGAACATCACTTTGTGTGCTGCAATGGGTTGAGCAGGCCCGTTGACAGTACTGTACTGTTCAGAAATAAAACTTTTTTTGCTAAATATGTGTGCTGTTTTATGTTTGACTATGAAAAAAGTAGGCCTACACTGAGACATTTGACAAAAGTCATTGTCATTCATATGGTGTGTTCCATTTCTATAATTGTGTTTTAGATTTTGCACTACAGTGTGTTGTGAATGCTTGGTAGTGTGCAGCAAATGCTTAGTTGTGTGTACTGTAATGAATGATATGTGTGTGTAATTTGAAAATATGGCTGTGTGTACCAAATGAGAACACGAGTTACATTTTGTGAACCTGTAAGAGATTTGATGGCAAAGAGTCATCTTGCAAAGGGAGAGTCAGGTTTAACATTTTGTGTGTGAGGTTTTCAGTTTTGTGTGTGCAGTTTTGAGAAAGCCGTTATTGTTTTGAGAAACGTGTGTTAACAATTGTGAAAAACTGTAATAATTGATGATCCACTTTGAATCATCTTTCCTTACTTCCTTGAATGAAAAATATATACTTTAGAGGATGCTGTTCAATATATCACACTGATGGAAAAAAAGAAACAATATGCTGAATTGGAAATATGTTAACATGTTATAGGTTTTCACCTTGTAAATATTGCATTGACACAGCACAGGAATGTGTCGTTTTGTCTCGGGTTATGTTTGTATTTGTTTGTATGTATCTGTTGGAGCCGTGTATATGTTGTTTTTGTTCATATAATACCCTTATCGTATCGATTTTATTGTACACAAGGTGTGCGGGAGGTGAGGATGAACTAGTGTGCTTGGTAGCACAAACACGTTTCAACCATGCCTGTCCATGCATACATGTTTTGAGGTCATTATCATAAGAAACTAACGCATTTGAATTACTCAGGTCGTCAGTGGCATATCGTTTATCCTTTGCATTTGCCATTCCAACATAGATATTTTGAATGCAGTGTGGTGTTCCATTTCCTATTTTTTAAGATGGAACAACTACACCATCATGAATAAATGATATGGATGGAACATATAGGCCAGAGTTTCGTAAAGATATCGTTCTTATCAATTGGAGCAAATACTGTATCTCTAAGGTGTCTCACGTCTGCAGAGAAACCTTCTGCATTACTCTCCAGACAGAAGAGGAGGAGAGCAGCCAGGGTTTAGAGGCAAAGGGAGCGTTGAAAAATAATAGCACCTGTCACATGACACACTGAATAAGGGGGGCACACCCGAATCCCAAAAGCGCTTCAGAGAAATACAGTTTTAATAAACTCGCCTTCCCACGTAATCATATCTTCTTCATGGAACGCAGTCTTGCGGACTGGAGATATTTACCACTGGGGGAAAGCATTCGTGTGGAATTGAGTTTGCATACAGCCGACTGAAAGCTTCATCCTTGGGCCTTTGTGCACAGACAGCCGGGCTGAGTGGGCAAGCCGGGAGTCGCCTGTTTATTGGAGGCTGCTGTATTCGAGCCTGTCCATTAGCAGACATGTTGTGTGCTCAGACAGTGCCACTTGAGAGCGGACAGCTCCAACACGGAACGCTCGCTTGGAAATTGGACTTCCTTCTTTTGTGCTACGTCCTCATTTTAATCATGCGAGGGAGAAAGGGAGGGAACAGATTTGCAGGAAATAGAACTCCTATAGCAAATCCATCTAATGTGCTGCTTGTTCTTTCATCTGCATGGAGCGCAGTGAATGTGCCTTTTTTATGGAAACTATTAAACTGCATTTTACAGTGCCCCCCTAATTTCATCCATCTTGCACAATAATTTACCAGACATTTTTATGAAAAGGTTGTTGTTTATATTGGGACCACGGTATAGTTTTTATGGACACAAATTTCAGATGCCTTATCCATGAGGATGAATTCAACCCATTAACTAGAGACTTTCTTTTATTTGAACCATCGTCTCCAGTTCCATACGTTGTACTACGTCTTCAGTAATAAACCCGGGCCTTCTGGGAATTCCATTTGTCCTGTGACAGATCATCAATCTGTCAGCAAGAACTGTAGATTATCCGAGGAGCGCGAAGTGGCTTGTGATGAATGGAGGAAGTAACAGAAGCGTCCGTTAATAACAATCATTAACAGAGCATGGTGGTGTGGATGCCGTGCAATTAAATGCTCGTCTCTTAGCGCTGTAAACAGAGATCTCCGGAAGGTTCCCTCGACTGGGATTGTGTACACTGTTTACACTGCACGGTATAGAGATATACAGAGAAGAGACATGCAACGGTGTCATTGTTATGACATATTGTGAACACAGGGGCCCGTTTGTGTTAGCATCCAAAGGAATCGCCCTGGCGATGGCTCATTCCGGAAGCTGCGTGGCTTTGAAAGGGAGAAGGCTAGGAGAGATAAGTGCAGCGAGGCACTTGAAGGGACTTCAAGTTCCACGGTTCCCATAGAGATACAGGGTTCTGTTCCATTCTGGGATCTGTTCCTTGGAGACCGGAGAGAAGCTGCTTGTGGGTGTGATATTGGTTGATGTGCTTGTTCCATCCCACATACAGCTCCAATGATATCAAGGAGATTGTACAGCCATGGGAGATTGTATGGAATGTGTTCAGTTGTAAAGATGCACATTGAAACAGCAGTGAGAAGGCTACGGACTGAGCCTGAATTTCATTCAAAACCCTTTGACAGCCAGGAATTCAGATGCTGACAAAGAAATCCATCCTTGAAACCTAAACCTGAAAGTTGTAAACTGGTTTATTTTCATTTTGGATTGCCAAAATATTCTACTGTGTTCACACGAACACCATCTCTCAGTAATGTTGTAAATGGATGAACTATTCCAAATGACTTAAGACCGATCTTTAAACCAACTGTAAATGTACACAAAAACAAATCATTTGATAGTAGATGGAAAAGACAGGAAAGTGATTAAGATTAGGTTAATTATTTGCTTATTAATTTTGGATTAAGGTAGTGAGATGGATTATTCTAAAATGTGTTATTATGTTTAGTGTTAACTTTAGACCAAAGGTGTGAGTAAAAAAAAAGATGTTGTTTGTTTATTCTTTGTGAAACAAGGTCGACTACTTATTTCACAGCAGCTTTTTAAGAAGGCTTTCTGATTTGGCTTCTGATCCGTTTTTCTGCCTGACAAGCCCAGCTTTGACTGCATGTCAGCATCAGGCAGAGACCTGCACAACATCCATCATTCCCCCTGACAGATATGACAGAACCAAAGGTGGAGGCTAGGGGTGTGTGTGTGTGTGTGTGTGTGAGCAAGTGAAGAGGGGGGGCAGCAATTAAGCAAAGCCAAGCGCCCAGTGAAGAAAGGATGAAAGTATTTCCTCCTCCTTAACATTTCACATGGGTGAGTGGCTGCCAAGATACCATGAATGAGTACTCATCACCACAAACTGTGGGCCCCTGCAGATATAACCCTCATCTAGACTTGCAAGCATGGCCATCGTATCTTCACAGAAACGAGGGAACAGAACAGTCATCAGGCCACTTAAATGGACCAACTATGTGTCTCTAAAATGTCCTTTCTTCCATCAAATGTGTCGGAATAATGCAGTTTAATGTCGGATTAATGGAATTGCCATTACGGAGTAAAGAAACTTACCTCCCCATCAAGCACTCGGGCCCAACAAAGTAATTGAAATGAAAGAGGATAGAGTCACCATGGCCTCACATCATAGACTGATTTAGCGACGGCTATAAAACCGTCGAAAGCTATAAAAACAGACCTTTTCATATCTGAATCATTCATTTCGTCCCTGTTTCACTCATCTGTTCGTTTCCCCCCTTTCCTCCCGTAGTTCTTGACTCTTCGAAAACCCACTGTGACCCGAACAAGGCACTATCTGTGACAGCCACGTCAGGATCAGCAACAACCAACCAACCAGACAAACAAACAAACAAACAAACATATGCTCCACCAGTCAAAGCACAGGAAATGAGTTTTGTGTATTTCTGCCGTTTGCTCAGAAACCTTTCTGAGATATTGTCCCCCAGCAAACCCACCTGCCATCATTCCAACACACGAGTTCAGGACGAAACAGCAATAAAATCCAATCTCCTGATTGAAAACAACAGCGAGGAAATTAATCATCAGTCTACAGGGCCAGCGCTGCGCTCGGAGTCAGGTAAGTGTTGTTGTGGGTGCTGGGCCGTGTTAGCACGCGTGTTACGGCGTTTCCACGGCTCTTCTCATCAGCTGTAGATCATCTCAACCGCTCTCTCGTGACCCGGCTCGTAAATCAGATGCTGATCCAGGAAATGGAGAGCGCCGGAGGGAGACGTCTTCACTTCCGCATGCGCCTTCTCCTAGCGTCACTGCTACAGCGCTTACCGGAGACCTCTGGAGCGATTCATCCCCAGCCTTCCACGGTCGGTGACTAACTAACCTGTGGTTTTCCTTCAGGAACAGAGTTGTAACTCTAAAGGGAGTCAGGTGAGCAGTTAGGGAATCGGGCTGGTGATCTGAAGGTTGCCAGTTTGATTCCCGGCCGTGTCAAATGACGTTGTGTCCTTGGGCAAGGCACTTCACCCTACTTGCCTCGGGGGGGAATGTCCCTGTACTTACTGTAAGTCGCTCTGGATAAGAGCGTCTGCTAAATGACTAAATGTAAAATGTAAGTGTAAAGGGAGAGTCAGAGAGAGCGTATTGCTGCCACCCCAGAAAAAGAAAAACGGATCATGTCCCTGTACTCACTTACAGTAAGTACAGGGACATTCCCCCCGAAGCAAGTAGGGTGAAGTGCCTTGCCCAAGGACACAACGTCATTTGACACGGCCTGGAATCGAACCAGCGACCTTATGATTACTAGCCCGATTCTCTAACCGCTCAGCCACCTGACCAGCTTATAATGTACGTATACTTATACTTATGCTCATTCACCGTGCTCAATCAAAGCATAATCTCGCCATGTCTCAGCCCAAGCATGAAGTACTTAACCAAGTCTTGAAATGAGCCATGTTCCTCAATGTATCCCTTCTCGGCACACCGGATACGTGATGAGTGTGTAAACATCTTGCTACAACAAGAAACACATCACGTTATAAGGTGATGCTGATCCGTTTTTCTGTTTCTAGCGTGGCTACCGTAGACCTACGCCGCCGTAGGTCTAAGGTAGAGTCAACAAAGCATGTTTGCTCTGGCCTCCTCCAGCTTACCTGCTCAGTGCTGTGAGTACTGCCCCTGTGCGCCTGCTGCGGGTTCAATTGCTTAGTAAATTGTTTTGCGCACATGTGTATCCCGTCGGTGATTACCCCTGTGTGTCCCCAGCATTGAATCGCACAAAACAAAACACGTGTGTACAAAGCAATTGAACACAGGTGACACACAGGGGTAATAATACACAGAGCATAATAATTTATTTCCTATTCCTCTTTCTTGGCTGCTGCAAGGCTAGAGTTTTACCTTTGTACCTTTGCAACCTACCTAGTTATAGTGTTACGATTGTCAGTTAAAGGGAACCGACATCGACAGATTTGTAGCAACAATCTCCATTCCTTGCCTAAGCGGTCTACATTTACATTTAGTCATTTAGCAGACGCTCTTATCCAGAGCGACTTACAGTAAGTACAGGGACATTCCCCCTGAGGCAAGTAGGGTGAAGTGCCTTGCCCAAGGACACAACGTCATTCAGCACAGCCGGGAATCGAACTGGCAACCTTCTGATTACTAGCCCGATTCCCTAACCGCTCAGCCACCTGACTCCCTAACACACGGCGTCACCAAATGAAGTTTCACCTCCTGCGATTCCAAACATCTGTTCTTCCCGTCATTTATTTTCCTCCCCCTTAAATCGATAATCTCGGGCATCATTGGCTCGAGTGCCTCCCTGCAGTCCTATCCCTCCTTCCCAAACAGGATTCTTCTCGCTATCAATCTCTTAATTATAAAATGAAACACATTGAACCCTTGAGTGCCTTACACACCCGTTCATTATTGGACCTAAGCCCATTAGTGTGTTGATTGCGGGTGAGGGCGAGAGGTGGTGGTGTGTGTGTGTGTGTGTGTGTGTGTGTGTGGGGGGGGGGGTTACAGTTTGCCCTTTGTGATAAAAAAAAAACAGCGAGGCCCTCTCTAATTAGCCACCGTGGACATGGTGCGCAGGTCTCCAATCCCTCTTCCTCATTACCTTTGCCGGGCAAGAGCTTAAGTTTCTTTCACCTCAGGTTTATGAACGGCTTCAGACAACAGTGGCTACTCGACTGGACTGCAATGAAAGATGCTGCTCTCACAGATGGAGCTGTGCCACGACACTGGTCGGTCCAATTAGGATGAAAGAAAAACGTGTGTTGCGGCACGTGACGCGTCTCCTCGTAAAAACCCAAGGCGAAAAAAAAAAAAGGCATCGTGGTGATTTAACGCCGCGCAAACTGCCAGCAGACGGGGAGACAAAGCTCCAGAAGGCCAAGATCTACATGTTTCTATTAATGATTCGAAGGCTTTTAAATGGACCGAAAATCACCCGGGCGGAGCACTCACACACACAGGCGGAGGGAGAAAAGTGGCCCCATTTGGGGGGAACCAGGTCTATCATCCGTCCATTTCGATTCCTCTCAGTCCGACTCTGCGCTCCCGGCTGCTGGCAACCCGGAGCGGCAGGCGCGGCGCCTGAGCCCGAGGGGAAGATGAAAAGGCGAGAAAGACACGGCGCGAGAGTGATCCCCGACGACTCAGAGCGCCGGCTCACGCAGCGGGCCGTCTCCGAGATGAATGAAGAGGATCTTCTTCATGCATAAGTCATGCGGTGTGAAGTGTAAACACTAGGGGCTATCTCTCCTCCTCTGAAGTGCCCGTGAAGGGTTCGACGAGGGAAGAGAGAGGGATAAAGGGGAGAGAGAGAGAATAAGCCTCGGCCCATTGTTTTCTTCAGAAACATGTCCTTCACCGCCTCTCTTCAGGAGTCTGAGGTCCACGCATGAACCGAGGACATTTCGCTGTTGTGCGACGAAGCACACTGCATGTAAGACGGATATGGGAAAGGCTTTGTGGGTTCTCAACTGATACTGGCGCTCCATTCCTGCCCATGAATGGTGCTGAAGAGCACCCGAGCACACCGTCGACCCTGCAAGGATACTGGTGTCCCTGTGCCAGTGTTGCATCAGCCCTCACTTACCACCAGACCAAGCTTTGTCTTTGGCCTTCTGCCTTGCGAGATAGTATGCGATCATGTTCACGATCAAGCATCAGTTCCACTCAAGAACGCGAGCTATTCCACAGCACAAGTGGATGGTTTTCACTGAGGACTAAAGTTGATTCTTGCCTCAACTGTGCCTTAAGGGTAATTTGCTTTCTAATGCTTTAGGTTTACATGAAATGTTCCCATGTCTAAAGCCACCACAACAAAGAAAAGCTACTTTATGTCAGCCCATGCAAGACAGATGACAGGGATAATATCTCTCACCAGCACTGGGTGTCCTATTTCCTCCAGTGATTACTTAAAAGATGAGTGAACCTGAGAAGGCATGTACAGCAAGCTGATTGTGTTTTCAATCCTCAAAGCCTCAACTCCGCAGTCATCGGAGTGCCTTAATCCAGTTTATTCCCCAAAGGCGGAGGATGGGGGGGCGAATTTCTCATAATCAATTTCCTGATTGTTCTGTGACCTTGGCCGAGGCAGTAATGGTATTATTTTTGACTAAGGCATGTGTGCAAGAGGCCCTGTTCCTCCAGTCTGGACAATACGAAACAAGGGGTTTAAAAGGGATCTTTTTCAAATGATTGGGTAGGATCATTCTGACCTTGTTCAGATACACTGTTGACAGGCTGTATGGAATTCTAAAACCAAGAAGGTAAGGGGTTGAGGATTTCACCTTTAGATTTTCCACGTGGGGGAAAACCACACATCTACGGCTGGATTGAAGAGGTCTGGAAATCTTCTCAAGTGGCTTGCAAGGCCACTCATCATCCACACCATCTATATCAACAGACACAGCTTCCGTGCAGTGTAAACCACTGTTGTGTCATCCCACAAGTTATGTCATGAAACCCTTTTCTTTTCTCGCAGGCCTGAGTCGTAACACAGCAGTTCTTGTCGTGGCTAGTAGATAACATCTACAGCAGCACCACAGGGCACTTGAAACCAATCTGAACAACGACCCATTGCAAAGAAGCCATGGTAAAGAAAAAGCACAGCTTGATTTATCGTGCCGGCAAGGGGTTGGTCGATGGTCTGGCCACCAGGCCAGTAAAAACGCCACTCATTCACTATCTCCTTTCAGACGCTTTACAGCTAGGTCACATCTGACTGCGTTGCAGTTTCCATAAAGTGCTTATGTCAAATGGGCAGGTGACTGACTTCTGAACAAGGCTGAGATAATGACTGAAGGCATAGCATGGTTCTCCCGAGTCATGGGAGTGTGAGTCCCATGACTGGGGGGGGACTGTCATGGGAACAGAAATTGAGGTAGAAATAATCCCAACCCCTTTACATGTACAGACATGTTGGCTCCCTCCAAAGAGAATGGACAAGGCCCAGTTTTACAGTTACAAGAGCTCCTGGCAGGATTTGTTATAAAGTAGAGGACTGAGGCAGATGTCAGACAGAAAACAGGAGAAATTTGTAATTCCCAGATTCTCGTTTATTTTTTACTGTCTTCGTTTTAGTAATCCATTCACGGGCAGCCTGCTTAGGGAGAAAAACTTGAGAATTGCAATTTGTTTGACCAAAATCAACACTGTTCTAGACAGACATGTAGCATACAAATGTAAAAACATTGAACCTCACCTGTACAAGAATATCCAAGGACAGCTATGAAAGAACAGCACAGCTGCCAGGTGAAAACACTTTGGACTGAATAACGAGATCCTTTGACTCCAACTGTGTATGACGAAACAACAAATAATGCGAACTGGAACATTTGTGTGTGCTGTAGCGTGGTTGTCGAGGTGCGTGACTGCGTAGCATGGATGTTAAGGTGGATTACTGTGTTGCAAGATGAAAACGTCAGTTGGACAAAGCATTCTTTAAAAGCTCCTCTCCCTGGAACACACTTCCTGTTTCAATCAGGGAGATTGACGGCATCTTAAGGTTCAAGACTACATTTTTATTTTTAGTGAGTCTTACACTAAACTCTACAAACCCGGTGGGAATCTTACCCTCGCTGGTACTGTAACTCCTCCTCCACATTCTCTAATCCTTCTCTCTCTCTCTTTTTGACTTTTATCGCTGTTGTTCTTCCTGCATAATTGCATTCAGCCTGTGTTCTGCACCTCTCTGTAAAACCAGCCGTCACTGAAGGACGGGGATCTTTCACCAAAGTACTCCTCGCAAGGCTTCTCCCAGAGTTTCTCTCTGAGTATTTCTTTTTCTTCTTTGAAGGTTTTAAACAGGTTTAGGTCAGTTCTATGTGGCATGCGTGAAACCATTGCTTGGGAAAAGGGCTATATAAATAAAATGTGATTACACTCCATACAGGAGAATAACAGCATAGCAATCAGAGGTGTTGCAAGTGTCTTGCATGCCTTGCACATGGGCTTTTCAGCTCATAGAGCATTCTGTTTGACTCTTAACAGGGTGTACTCTAACCAATACATTGGTGCCCCAGATGCATATGTAATATCTTCATAGGAATTCCACCCATTTCCTGAATATTAGTGCAAAATTATACAAGGATTTGCTTTAATGGTCTGTTAGATATTCTCAGCAATTTATGGGGCTCATGCCATTTGAACAGAGCAGGAAGTAAAAGTCATGCATGCAGCTAGGATTCGTCAAGTGTAGCTACTGTAGGCCTTAATGGCCTGACGGTAAGGGCAGGAGACGGACACGACATGTCGCTGTCCATGGTGCTGCTGTCACATTTCCAACCGTCGTCTACAATCAATCAGCGCATCCTTTTATCATGGTCGGTCATCCCATTTTCACATCGATTGTAAACATTCAAAAAACTACTGCCAAATCTATGGACCATAGATTTGGCAGTAGATTTGGCAGTAGTAAAGGCACTGACCACAGAATGATAGCACGGCATGGTGTCATGAAAATGGCAACGGCTTCTTGTGATTAATAAGCAGCGTTACAGTACCCTACGGAATATTGGGTTATGATCACTTGTACAGCTAGGGGACATGTTTTCCCCGCACGGCTCAGGGAGTCTCTGACGCGCTGGGATCGCCAATGCAAATGAGTAGGCTATGCTCCCCCTTGCTTTCCCTGGCTCGTTTATAACGCGCTGAAACGGAGAGTGTCGAAGAGACCGAGAGGAGAGAGAGAGCAAGAACGGTTATATAACTACCTTTCGGGAGAAGACAAAAATCAAGATGGTTTAGGTCTTCAACTGAAGTGAAGGTCGATCCCATCGCCGGATTCGGCATTGACATTGGTATGCTGTTCCGAATGATGTAACATCGAAGGTAAACAGATTTACTCAGATTTATATCCAGTTCACAGTGATTTTAAGCTGCGTGTTCTCGGGCAGATTCTGCATTAATATGCGTTGTTTTTTACGTGCAGACTACATCGACCGTGCACTCAGTTAGAAATGGTCAAATTCACACGCAAATGTATGTCCATGAATACAATTCTGTTGTAGTTTATTTCTTACATATTCCTTTTAAATAGTTTTAGAAGTTGAAGTCCCCACAAGTCTACAATAACCTAGTATAAAGAGACCGTTCTGTGTGCAAACTGTTGCTTCCATCCGCCAGAACAGTTATTCATTCCAGTTCGTATTCTACAACGAGAACTGTGTGTGGTGGACCCGACGAAAGTAAAATAGAGGGAACTCAGTATTCTCTGACATGTTGTCAGATCATGTTGCTGTCCATTGTGCTGAATTTGCTGCGATATGACAAACAATCAGAACCAGTTTGGAATTTTCAGCAACCAGTTTTCAAAGACGCCCAAATGGTTTATCAATGCATATTTCAAATATTGTAAAGTAAACAAACCGGAAAAATAATGCTTGTACTAAGTCTTCCGTTCCCTCCTAAGAATTTCTCATCCCAACATGAACGCTGGAGGCTATTCCCAGGACAAAACATTCAAACCATCATGCATCACATCATTCTCGGTAGCTGTCTGTCGAACCAGTAGGAAGAGGTCCAGAGGGCACTTAGATGTTCAGCAATCAACAACTGAATGTTCCCCACCGACTCCTTCCCTCTCTCACCCATCCAAAGCTACTGTACATTAATCTTTTAAAACATGTAGCACCAGATATGTCTGCTAGAATAATCCTTTTTCATTGGATTCATCCATAAATAGCACCGTTTTACTTCAAATATTCACTTCTGCAGTGAGAGCAGACATAGCTTAAAGACTAGACAAATATTACTTGACTGTGCTTCTGTAATGCTCTGGGAATTGGCCACAAATGCTGTGTGCGTTTCAATGGACATGCATCGCTTTCTATTTCACAAACATTTCCAAACTTCTCATTTTGAGTGGTTTGGTCAATAGTTTGTAATTGGTAGTCATGGTACAAATAAGAAAACATGAGTAACCATACGTAAACATGGTTCAAACACCTCATCCATATTATACTGGGCTGGGTTGAGACATATTTCAAAGGAGGCCCAGTATTTATTCAGGTGGGTTTTGTGCTTCTCTCTCACACTGGGATATAACCTTCTACTCGCCATCGCTCACAGAGAAAAGTCAAACAGCACATTGTAAGGCAAATGACTTCATTCTCCAAGACAGAATCTCAAGCCCATATGTCAACAGAAGCTGTGGGTCTAATCCCCCGCCCCCACCACTCCCAGCCCCCCCTCCCGCAGTCTTTATTGTGCTCGTATACAAAGAGGAAATATGCTCTGCCATTTCGAATATGACTAGCCTCTGTTTGTGCTCCAGGTCTTCCCCAGCTACTCCGCTCAGGGTTTTTTCCGCTGACCGTTGCCGTGGAGATTACTTCCAACTCCTGCTCCGCCGCGAGCCATCCGAGGAATCTGATTACCGCCGCGGCCGCTCTCGGGGTCCTCGTATACGGAAACATGCGGAGAGAGAAGCGAGTTTTGGCAGCTTAAAGGCAGCGTGGCGCTGATTGTCGAGGAGCACCCCGGAAAGGTCAGCATGAGGTTAGACTGACGCTGCGATGAGGCCGTAGAACCCACCCCCCAACCGTGGAGTGGCACGTTTCCGAGGGGTGACGGTGTCAGCCTGCCAGCCAGCCAAGCCAAGCTAGCGTGGGCATGGCAACACCCCTCTACAGACTGCGCTGCTTGTTACGGCGGGCCCAGATGCTCCTCCTGTTCCTGGGCATCGCCTATCTGATGGCGGGGAGCATCCTGCTTCTGCAGCGCTCCGGCGTCCGCGGGCCCCAGACGGGCCCCGGGAGCCTCCCTCCACCGCTGGCTCTGCCCGCCCCGCCGACCCTGCCGAGGGCCCCCGCCCTGGGCGTCAGGGCGCGCTCCGGATGGGAGGCCTCCCAGGGCACGTCGGGAGTGGGCGTCAGGAGCGGGCGCCACTGGCCCGCGTCGCGGAACGTCGGGGTTCGGCGGCTGCACCGTCGCTGGTTCCACGGGGTGGCCCCGGAGAGCCAGGAGCAGAGAGCTGCTCTGCACGGGGGCCGAAGACATAAAGGTAGGACGCTTCAGCTGTTCCAAACCCTTGGGGTTCGCCAGCTTAGCACAGCGAATGTGCGCGGCGCGGCTCAACCCGCACACAAACACGACACAGCTCTCCTGATCCAAATGCCGTAATCTGCTTGTGCGTTTGTCGCGGTGAAAGGGACCTACGTCGGTTGCTTCCTGCACGAAGCCAGTCAGCGAGCCCTGGGAGGAACGGTGTTGTACGACACGCGCAAAATGACCAGCTCCTTGTGTCAAGACACCTGCTCCGAAAGGTAATGCGTGCATTCCCCCCCCCCCCCCCCTCCCCCGATGAATGTCGCCACACACGACACGCAGCTTGAGTGAATTAGCCCATCTCAGACATGTTGATGAATAGGCCCCTGTGTTTCTCCGTGGAGCCAGGTGGCTGGGTGAAAGCGGGGTGGTGGCGGTGGTGGTGGTGGTGGGGGGGTGCGGTGGGTGGGTGGTGGAGGAGAGGCAGCAGTTTGGAGGACGGTGAGAGAGAGGGAGCGGTGGAAAGCAAAAATAAACATCTCCTGTTTTCAATCTACTGTTCCGTCCGTCAACAATCCGCTTTGCTTAACCATTAGGGGAGTGGGTCGGGGGTCGAGTTTACCCAAGGCTCGGTATTGTTAACATTGTTGTAAGACAATTTCATTCCACCGGATGAAAGGTCCCTTTTGTTCTCTTGTTCTGTGGTGGTTTTGTTGGGAGGGGAAAGCTCAGCGTTTCCTATCTCAACTGAATTATATCCCGACCACATCCAGACAACAGCAAAAACAACAACAAGATGATTACCACTGGCACAGAACAGAAGAAGCCAGAGGAATCAATGCAGTATGATGGGGCAGGGGGTTATTTCGAACGCCAGCTCCGCTGGGCCTTCCTTCCACCCATATGAAGAGAGGAGTCACGCTCTCAGCTCCAGCCGTTGAGTAAAAGTCCGCGCAATTTATAGGAAGCTCGAAGCAAATATAAAAAGGTCACTTTGAATAGTCCTTCTTGACAAATGAGAGAGGAGGAAGGAGGGGAAGAAAAGGGTGACTCACTGCCCTTGAGGTGTAAAAAAAAGGGCTAGACTTGATCTCGCCCCAGCCCCACTCTTTTTTTTTGTGGTTATTACCAACCTCTGCTCAGTGTTCGAACAATAAAAGCCGGCAAACAAACATATGGTTGAGGGGAAGGTCAATGCTGCGTTCCATTGAAGCTGGTTCCAATTAAAATATTTACAAGTCCGAATTTAGCTTGCGTAGGCAATCTGGTATCTCGCGGGACGAGTTAACGAAGAGCTAAATCTAGCCTGTGGTTACAGACAGCCTAAGGCTACTCCTGTCGGTTAGACTGTGTGTGTGTGTGTCTGCCCATCTCCGCAGTGGTTACAGGTATGCCGGCTTGGAGTATGGGTCCGAGTGCCACTGTGGCAACCGCATCGGTAGCCCGCCGGCCGCGGAGGAGGAATGCAGTCTGGTTTGCAGGGGGGAGAGGGCGACCCCATGCGGAGGGGTGGGGCGTCTCTCGGTCTACAAGGTGGAGGAGCAGATCGCGGGCCACAGGAAATGTGAGTGAGGTCATGTGGTAAACGGGCCAGGACGTGCTTTACTTCTGCATGCATGCGACCGAGTATATGCACGCCGCCGTTCGGATGCTATCAGCCTTTTCTAGGTGGATATAAATAGATTCCCTTGGACAACAATGGCTCACTGTGGCTTTTTGGTGCGAGAATAACAAATGCCTTCCTGCGGAAAATGTCTCCTGTGAAGGTGTGGCTGGCGTTGAAGGGGTTTGGCCTGATGTCTGCAAACCGTTTCTCTTTTTCCCCTTTTAGTCCGAAACGTCCGATACAGTGGCTGCTTTAAGATTCCAAAGAACACCACCAAGGCCTTTCCGGTCCACTCCCTCCAGTCGAATCTGACTTCACAAGCCTGCATAGAGTCCTGCACAGATAAGGTTTGATTTCCGTCCCAACTGCACGAAAATTACTGATCCATTTATTTCATTTTTCACTATCCCGGTTTCGCAAATGTGAGGCACCATCGATCAGAGGCTGTCTCCCGCTCCCCGGAGATGGAAATGCCGTGCTCTCTGAGATGAAGCTTCTGGAAGACTATATGGCTGTTTAAGGTTTAATGTGTCTGTAATGAGAAATAGATGGGGTCTAAGATCAGTCTTTCACTCTGGATGCTCCTCTATGATCCTGATACCAAAGGAAAATGGACTGTATAAAAGAGCACACTGCCTGGTAATATTTTGTGACATACTCTGTTTGATCCGCTCCTGTGTGCGCGACTGGCTGTGTGTATGCTTTTAGCGTGTCTACTACATGCCATTTTTTTTGTACTGATGTCCTCGGTCAAAATGGTTCCCTTTATATGTCACAGTTGAAGTTCTGTACAAGTAAAAAATAAAATCAAAATCAAACTAACAACATGCATTAAGGATTCAAAATGCGAGAGAACACGTCCAGCAGAGATCGAGGTCACCTGAAAGGAAACATCAAATCTCTCAAACCGCCATCGCCACGACTGCGAAGCGTCCGCGGCTTGAAAGAGGGGTCCCTGTGGGCTTCACTAATGCTTGTGTTCTGCAGGAGTTCCCGCTGGCCGTGATACGGGGGCCCCACTGCCTCTGTGCCGGGGCAGCGCCCCTGCTCAGCCTGGGCCCGGCCCTGGAGGACCAGCTGTGTGAGCGGGCGGGCGGCCTCGACGCCACCCCCCAGCCTCAGCCGGACTACTACCAGGTCCACCAGACTCCTGTGCTTGGTGAGGGAGCTTTTTTTCCCGCGGAATTCCGGAAATGACCGTAACGACTATGCGTGTCGCGTTCGCTTTCAGCGTGTGCGTGTGGGGGGGTCAAACGCTTAACCTGTACCTGGCGCAAATGTGGGCTGTGTCAGATTCCAGGTGCAGAGAGCGCATGTTCCTGCCTCAGCGCTCCAGATCCCTGGTGGCTCTCTCCAGCTTCCCCGGGGCTGGCAACACCTGGGTGCGTCACCTGATCGAGCTAGTGACGGGCTACTACACCGGAAGCTTCTACTTTGACGGCGCACTCTACAACCAAGGTAACGCTGCATAGTGCTAGCACGAAGGGCTTCGGGCGCAATGCTTTTGACAAATAATGATCCCTTTAATGAGAGGCGACGGCTCAGCGTTTGTCGCGTGTCGGAAATCCTTTTGTTTTGTGGGCGTCAGGGTTCAAAGGGGAGAAGGACTACTGGAAGAGTGGCCGCAGTATCTGCGTGAAGACCCACGAGAGCGGCCCGCGAGAGATTGAGATGTTCGACGCGGCCATCCTGCTCATCCGCAACCCTTATCGCTCCCTCGTGGCTGAGTTTAACCGCAAGTGCGCCGGACACCTGGGCTATGCGTCAGACACACAGTGGAGAAGCAAAGGTGAATGACGTGAGCTGAGGGAAGCGGAACTTGCGTTGGGGGTTAGACTGTGAGAAAGGATCCATCCATTTCCATTTCACCAAACCGTTTGCTATTTTGAAGTTTCCCCCCGTCGAGCTCCATGACTGAAGGCTATCCTAACAGATCATGAATCATGGCAACTGTTCACACATCAATTGTCAAGGCTACAAAGATGTTTTGAAATTGTGCCCCCGGAAAGGAGAAATGGAAGCTTGTTTTGAGGATCTTCCGTGGTGACATGTACTTTGTCAGTTCTATAATAACACTCTCGCACTCCTCCACACACTGGCCCCCTGTGTCCTTTGACATGTTCTTTTCTTCGCTTCTCCTCAGAGTGGCCCGAGTTTGTCGACAGCTACGCCCCCTGGTGGTCCTCCCACGCGCTCAGCTGGCTGCGATTCGGCCGCAGGCTCCTGGTGGTGCACTACGAAGACCTCCAGAGGGCGCTTTTGCCCCAGGTCCGCCTCATCAGCTCCTTCCTCAACGCCAGCATGACAGAGGAGCGGCTGATATGTGCCCGCGGCCACCAGGAGGGCCACTTCAAACGCTCGGGGGCGCAGAAGCCCTCCTTCGACCCCTTCACCCCTGAGATGAGGACCGCCATCGACTCCTACATCCGCTCGGTGGACCAGGCACTGAGAGGCAGGAACGTCAGTGGCTTGCCGCTAGAGTATTTACCCAGATGATGAGACGTAGCGAGGAAGAGGAGCCCGTAACCCCATACCACGTCCGATGAGGGAGAGGGGGGACGCTCTCTTGACACCGAAGCAGCGTAGTCACCCGCATCCTGGGCTGCGATTTCTTTTCGCCAAAACGGAGGCTCTGAGTGACCCTCTGCAGCATGAACACAATGACTGAGGTAATTGGACCACTGTCTCCCCTCCACTGAAGCCATTGGGCCAGAGCACCGGAGGGGACTTAAGAGGGCCAATGAGATCAGAGGGAGCCCAGCTGCCGAGGAGGGCGGAGACCGGGACGGCACATTTTTCTCGGTCCCCGGAGGAGTTGGGAGCGTGGAGCAAGTGCCTGACTGCACAATCAAACCGTGTAGAACAAGAGGTTAATGTGACCTCAAAAAGAAGTCATGTGGAATTTGTCTCTCTGTTCATTATCAGGTTTCGTCAGTAGGGATTTGTCAACGGAAAATGTGTACCATGTCACCTCATTGCTTTTGTGTCGATTAAATCCACATTCTGTTTGGTTTGATTGTTTTTCTCTCATCTGGTTTGTTGATTCGGCTCTGGGTTGTGGATACGGCAGTTGGTTCAGCTACTACAGGTCGGGAGGCACTTGGTGGATTGCAAGTGCTCTCCAGCCTGGTAAACTATGACTCAGGGCGAAGTGCTGTTAGGTGGCATTGTACAACCTCTTCTCTGCGAATGACACCTGGGGAAACAGGTTTTGTTCGAATCAGTCATGGATGAAGAACAGCCACTCTGAAGAAGGCTGACATAGGGAAATTAGGGACATCTCTCCCAAACTTCACATTTGAATGGAATGTTTTGATGTTTATTCTTTTGTTGAAAAACAGATTTCGAGTGGTGCCTTGAAAAGCATTAGCAGATAAACAGACAAAGAAATCATCTACAATAGGAACGAATGGAAAGGCTGCGTTCAAGCGCCGGGCGGCAGCATCTGTTTAGATAGATTACTGGCACTCATGGAACACAACAAAAACAAACTAATTAGAAAATAAATATGGACTGAGAGTTCTGTCTGTTTGCCGTTGTCTCACTGATGGCGGGAAATAAAGAATTTCAGACAAGGACAGAGGGAACTAATCAGCTCACTGAACCCTGCCTTTCCAATTAGATTGGGATGGTGTTACACAACATTTGAATACCCGGTTGGGCTCTGAGCCACAAACAAAAGATTGAAATCATACTGTCATCAGAAGCCAAAATACTAAATGGTCTTTGGACAGGTCAGATATTGATATCTGCTCATTCACATTTACATTTAGCAGACGCTCTTATCCAGAGCGACTTATAGTAAGTACAGGGACATTCCCCCGAGGCAAGTAGGGGTGAAGTGCCTTGCCCAAGGACACAACGTCATTTGGCACGGCCGGGAATCGAACTGGCAACCTTCAGATTACTAGCCCGATTCCCTCACCGCTCAGCCACCTGACTCCTCATTCAGTGATCAAGTGTAACACTACCAGCCATGGTTGACAACCCATATGCTATAACTACTTGTCTGCTCAATCAATGGGTTTTTATATTGATTGAACCTGACTTCTCACAGTCAATGTCAAGAAGACAGCAAATTGTATGAAACAGATATTCGGGATTTTCTTTGAGCAGTGTGGAAAAGCCTCAAAAATACAACAAAGTTCCGACATAAATCCAATGGGAGGTTTAATATCTGAGTAACCCTCCCCACAAACTTTGGCAAAAAAAACTTTAAAACTTCTAAATAGATCACGCATCTATTGAAAAGAAACGTATGAAAGACAGCTCTCAAAGGAATGCTCATTATAGGTACAATGTGAAAAATGCAAATGAAGGACTTCCAAATGGTGTTTCCCTGATAAAAGCTCAGACGGCTCTTAATTGCCCGAGCGACAAGCGTATAGGCCCGTCAGGTTGATTGCCTTATTTACTTTAACAGGTCTGTCTGCCATCTTTCCGATATTTCCCTCAATTCTCTCTCTCCATCTCTGACAGTGTGAATAGGGTTCAAATACAAGATTTAATAATGATGCACTGCCATAAGCCCCCCCCCCTGTGTGGTGCCTGCCAAACCAGTCTATTGGACTGACAGTGTGTCTCTGTTGAGCTGACATACCAAACGGAGACTCCATCTGCTAAATAACATGTGACAGTGGAACCCAGGGGAGTAGTCAGTCAACGGGTGACAACAGCACACTGACTGCACTCAGTCCACAACTCCTTTCTTCCTCCCCATAGCAGGAATCATACTTTCCATTGTCAATAGAAAATTGGTGTTGCTTCCCCAGTTCTGGCAGCTTGACAACCTATCTATAAGCTGTTGCTCCAATGTCGTTTCTCTTTCCTCTCATATCTTCTCATTAACAATTACTGTACTTTCGATTATTATTATTATTATTATGTTTTCCTGTCCTGAATATACAAATCAATCATATTCCACACTTCTCCTGCTCAGTGTGCTCCTGCTCTGCCCATTTTCCTAGATTGTCACGACGTGAGGTGGGGTTGGACCCAAACGCAGGGGAGACGGCAGGCACGGCAGAAACAAGGGTTTATTCTCAAAAACTGGGAACAGATAGGGTACTCACACGGACAGGTATGGTAAGGACAAGACAAAGACTGGACACAAAACAGACACCTAAATACACAGAACCAAACGACACACAGGTGGACACAATAACACTAACGAGAACAGGTGAAGACAATGACAGGGAAACACTAGGGCAGGACAAAAAACTGAAACCGGGGGGGGGGCACGGCTGTGGCCGTGACATAGATACTTTAGATACTCTTCAAAAACATGGTTTCTAGCCTGTTAATTGCACCACGGCAAAGCCCACTATTTCAGCAGCGAACCAGACAGGTAAGGAGTGTGTCGCTTTTCTCCGCCTAAAAATTCAGTTGCCAGACCTGCGCCTTAACTACTCATTCACCGCACTCAAACACGTCTAATAGCAATAATGTATTCATGAAACTCGGCTTGTTCCCCAACAGGTCTATTTTTAGCTAATCTAAGGGCCCTGTGAGACTCAGCACAGCCGAGTTACTACTGGTTAGTGGCGGCAGCTAGAGGCGAACGAGAGGAGGAAGAGGGTTTTTCAGGAATCCAACATTTCTCCTTCCCCGACTTCCCTCTCGGCCTGGGAAGACACATCAGTATGGTTGCGGCGAGACAGCGAATACAGACACAATCGTAAAACTGTCAGAGAAGGACCGAATCCCCCTGCTTTGTTGCTCCGAGTATCATCCCCAGATGGATTGGTGATAAAACACTTTAATGATAACATTTCGGGATGTGGAGCCGCCTGGGAAGTAATGTATGCCTTACGTGAGCGGCGTTCGGATGGTCACTCTGTGAGATGTCAGATTGCAATGAGTTAACAGCACCACAGATCTGAGCCAAATCCCCCCGAGGACGATCGGGATTAATACCGCGGCTTCTCTCCTCAAAGAATCAAAGAGTGAAATGGATTCGTTCAGCGCATCGAACTAATGGCACAATGCATCTTTAGTCTCGTCTGATGACAGGAGAGGAAGGCCATTCTGATTCGTCTAATCAAGCCATCCCCAAGGGAGTGGGTGCCAAATGCAGTAAATCATAATCAGAGGACATTGTGTAGGATTAGTCTCTGAAAGAGAATGATTGCTAATCCATAACAAGAACAAACGTACAGTACACTAAGTACACGGTCCATCCTTTGTCACTGCAAGCTCAATGATCTTTGTCTTACATGAACATTAAGTCAATATCAATCCTCCTCTATTTAAAAGTAGATGCAACCACAACAGCGGTGAAACGCTGAGGTTTTTGGAAGTGTTTTCTCTGACAGTGTTTTGCCAAAAGGCTGTGGATACACTTGTCCACACAGCCATCAGAGTTTTGTAAAGACGGTACATTTCTATTGCCATGGTTTTCCCTTGTCTTCTGCTCATCCGGTAAATTCAGTTCATCTACTAATGGAGCTTGGGCAAACCCCTTATGTTTTACAGCCAGTGTCTGGCCATGTTTAGACAAGATAAATCAGAGGTGAGCCGATAGTGACCTCTTAAAATTGGCCGGATAATAGCTCAACTTTGCCATTTAACACACAGATACTTGGTCACATCTGGATTGAGAGAGATATTTCACCTTTTCATAGTTCCTCATTGTAAAGTCATCACATGAATCTGCCAGACGATTTCTCTCAGTTTGATTGCGAGTTCGTCCTCCTTGTATTTTAAATATACAATCATATTTTACTGCTCTATATTGACATTTCTCAACATCAACCTTTCATTACAGACAGAACTGAGGAGGAAGTGAAATACCATGGTCAGACATCCTGTCTGAATCTTTGAGCACTGAAAAGACTTCTCATTCAAGCATTCTAAAAAGCTGGCTCGCTCGAGGAGAAAGGCTATTGAATGCCATGGTGACAGTCTTTTAAACCATTGTCATATTTTTGGGGGCATTTCATGCGCTGCACATGTTTCTTTGTTCGGGTGAATGGTCTCATTATGGAGATATCGAATATTTGTGTGAAACTTAGCCTAATACATTACTAAAGATTCCAGAGTTAAATAAATAAAGTTGTTGTTTTTGGATTAAACGATCCGGGTTGTAAGAATCGTAAGAAAACTCGGTTCCCCTTTTAATAGCCTTCCTTAAATACCTATCTAGCTAACAACAACATGCAACAAGTCACTTTAACATGAATATTTTTTCATAAAAAAACATCGATAGCCATGGTAAGCCCAAGCCCTTAAATTGCAATGACCTCCATTGCTCCATTGCCCATGAAAAAGTAAAGAGGCCCACATATCAGGAAAGCCAATCGTGCACGACGAGCACCACTATGAACCGAAATGGGTGGCATCCATAGCAGTACAAGTAATTGTGTGCACTGAACCGAGTGGACCTCATTTTCCATCTGTGTGCACTGGAAGGCATCGGGGTGCGACCGCTTCGGGACCAGTGAAATAACACTGGGCCCGCATCACACAGAAGGAACCTCGCCTTTCCACTGTGGATCCATCCACTATTTGAGAGGTATCGTATGGTCTGTTTGGCTACATTGTAAAGAGAGATAAAACGTATGTTTCCGCACTTTATATTCAAGTAGGCTGATGTAGTTGTTTTGTATGATTTTGTTTATCCGTTAAACAAACCTGATGTTGTTTCAAGTTCAACATTAGTGTGAACTACAAAGATGTGGTTGGCATTTTACATTAGAAAATATTAATTTAAAAACACTGGGGACTCCGATTTACAGAATAAAGAAAGCACGTTGCTGCCACCTGCTGGAGGGCACGGACTGAAATAACTGGACACCGATGAGCCTAACGGACATACGACACCAAACATATGCAATAAATATGGTGAGAAAGTCTTTAAATATAAATTATATGTATTTTATATATATATATCAAACATAATTTACGACCATGAACGACCAACATGTAAAATGTGAATACCCAGTGACATGACATCAGTTGTATAGCCTACATTTGCAATAGGCCGGGCCTACGTTGGATAGCTCGACCACTGGGCTCTAGCCTTGGAATGCCCCGTTTTACATTGATCAGCATGGCAGCTTTCAGCGTACTCATAGTGTTATATTGCAAACCTAACCAAATATGTTTGACAGTGTAGTGCATTTATTTAATTGTATGTTACTTTGGTCAAGTTAAGAATAAATTCATAACAAAGCCGGTATGGTGTTATGCACACTTTAACCCACTAGATGGCAACCTAGTACCTTCTGTGAGCGAGATGACACTGCACCAAGACTAGGCTTGAACTCCGTTGTAGGACTACTGCACTTAAAACAGCTCCAAAGGACACTGGTTGGTTACAGGCTGTCACTTTAAGGAGGTTAAATATGAACGTGTCTCTGTTGAAAATGTGATGCATTGATCTTTGAATGAAAGTCATTCCATCCTTATAATAATTATGGTAGACATTTTTATTTTAACTCTAGGTACTGGGTTATTTTAACTCTAGGTATTATATTCTATTATTGTTGCTTGCTTTTTCTACAGGTACACTCTTGCACTTTTGAGGTCCATGTTGTTTAATTTGTAACTTGTTTAACTACATGCTCTTATGGTTCTTCCCATTGGCACTTATTTGTTTTTCACAATATATACTTCATGTTTGGCTACTCGCAATGTTTGGGGCTATCTCGATGTTATGATCAGTGACCTATGCACTTTTGTAAAGCTCTCTCTTGGAAGTTGCATTGGATAAAAGGTTCTGCTTAAATGAATAAATGTAAATGTGCTGCTATGTCTTTAATTGTATAGTGCAAGTGTTGCATGATAGTGTTGACACTGCATGAGAGTACTTACCTCTTGTGATGTTTTAATGAACTGGTCATTCAAATTGCACATTTAGTTTTGTAGATAGTGAAGGAATCGTATGCTAACGATTCACAATGAAAACAGCCACCCTACCACCAATGACAATTATCTGGACAAACATGTTTGGTAAAATGTGTTCTTCACCACATGCCGCATCACGTCTGAAGATGACAGTCCTTTGCAGTGAAAGGCTAAGAAGACATCTTTACATGTACACACATTTCTTAAAGCTCTTAACTGGTCAGATCCCAGTACTGCAGGTGACATAGCACAGGCACACAACAAGTGTTTGAATGTGTCAGAGAACAGGGTGAAGAGATATCTCCGTCAACCAGGTGTGCGTACACAGTTGGTACGCTGTTTTCGGGCTGCTTAATATTGACGCTGGGAAAGTGATCTAATTCACATGGATGTGAACAGGCCTTAGGGAGACAAGTCTGTTATTCGTCGGTTTTGCGGTTGTCTAACGTCTATCAGGACGAGAGGCAGGAACTTTATCACTTCCTTCTTTCCACAGGATTTCTTCCGGGGCTCCAGATTTCAGATGTGTGAGACTCTAAACGCTGATAAAAAGCGTCGCACAGACACGAATTGACCTGATGTCAGACCAGGGGCGTGGCCACGTGGTGGCCAGGGGGGGCGTTTATATAATTTTTTAAACCTTCCTGGACAGAAACGGTATAAAGCTGAAATAAATGCATTAGTATTTTTTTTATAAAGTCGTCTTATATTGGCATTTGTCACTTATGCTACAAGCCCCATATTTGCAACATGTTGGGCCACGCCCCCATCAACAGCGCAAGACACAAACCAACGTACCTGCATTCTGACAGCGCTTCAATGGAGACTAGCAGCCAAACACCGGATACCGTTAGAAAACTGCTGCTCTGAGTGATGCAGTGTGTGAGTTTGAAAATAGTCGTTTTTGACAATCAAGTGCCACCCCAAATAAAAGACTGGCCAGAGCTGGACCCCCCAGAAATAATGTCCTGGCTACGCCCCCTGTGTCAGACTGCATTCACAGCACGCTGCTTTTGTATGACGCAAAGCTCACCACCTTTTCGAGGTGCTGTGTGTGTTTCTGCCGTGTGTGTGACGGCACCAGTGAGGCCTGCAAGACGAGAGATGTCTGTATATCCAGCTCCCTTTCGTCAACGATCTGCGTTGTCGAGGTGCATAGCGGGAGCACGGGGAAACGCACGTACCCCTGACTGCGCGGCGAGCTGTGTCCGCCATCATTGTTAGTTTGGTTTTCTTCTTTGAAACGAAGATAAAGCTTGTTTGTTTCGTCTTCTCTGTCAGAGGAATACGGACCAGTAGGCTCTGTCTGGGGCGCATAACCTAAGGCGTTTCATATCTTATAGAGTGAAGCTAAACAAAGATTTTTGTTTTTTAAGTCTTTTTTTTTGTTGTCAACTAACTTTTGTGTAGGATGGAAAAAAGCTGGCGTTGTCAACCTTCAACTCCTCTTACTTTCCAGTCAATACATTCAGTATTAAACAATGAGTACTATGTGCGTAGGGATTTCGTAGGGAGTCAGATGGCTGAGCGGTTAGGGATCAGGCTACTAATCAGATGGTTGTCGGTTTGATTCCTGGCTGTGCAAAATGATGTTGTGTCGTTGTGCAAGGCACTTCACCCTACTTGCCTCGGGGGGGAATGTCCCTGTACTTACTGTAAGTCGCTCTGGATAAGAGCGTCTGCTAAATGACTAAAATGTAAATGTAGAACAAGGAGAAGGCAAGTATGGTTTCATCACATTATTGATTACACCCTAAGACTAGACAGACCACTTAAGCAGGGCCTCGGCTTTTACAATAGAACCACCACACATGCGCCCACGCACAAACGTATCTTATCCCGTCGACAGTTGTTTCTTTTGGCTGAGTCGGTTTCTTTTCAAGCTTGATTTGCAACTGTGAGAAGCTTGTGTTTGCCATGTGCGAATGATGTCTGTTTCAATGTGAGATCCCCCCAGGGGGTTAAACTTGCAAGAGAACAGTCAGCAGTTTCTGATAACGTGTACAAGCATGGTGTTTGTTTTACTCATCAGAAATCAAAATGTCCTTTGTCTGGTGCCGGAATCGACTTCGAGGACGGGGGTAGTCCGGGAAGGTCTTTTGAGTTGAGCACAACATTTTGGGAGCTGTGTGGTCAACTGATTTCCCAGTGATATAAAAACAGACCGCAAACTCCAGCCAAAACCCCCCCAAAGACGCAGGAAAACATTCTTTATGGAGCCAGGAGCCAAGCTCACTGCAAGCGGCTGTTCAATGAGAACTGGTTCGTGTTTGTTCTACTTCAAACAACCATTCACTGTATATAACTCAGGGGGGGTCAGGTGGCCGAGCGGTTAGGGAATTGGGCTATTAATCAGAAGGTTGCCGGTTTGATTCCCGGCCGTGCAGGATGACGTTGTGTCCATGGGCACTTAATTCTACTTGCCTTGGGGGAATGTCCCTGTACTTACTGTAAGTCGATCTGGATAAGAGCATCTGCTAAATGACTAAATATAATAATAATATAACTACCATTAATGACCATGGACAAAATATGCATGTCGCATACAGTATAATGCTACTGTCAAAGAAATACAAAATCTATCATCGATATCTTCAGGTTCATTTCGAATTTCAGCCAACTGTTAGGTCTGTCTTAAATTCACATTACATATTTAATAAAGAATTGTATCCTTTGCTGTCATGCAAATTCATTGGCTGGCATATGATACAATATGTTTATGACACAAAGCATTCATGGGTGTAAGCAAAGGCTTGTCCTTGAGAGCTTTCATAACTACTTTTAGTGTTTTTTTTTCATCTTTCATTTCCTGATATACTGTTGGACACTTGGCAACTGGGGATAATCAACCGACTATGGCGTTAACATGGCAGAAACATTCATCTATAAAAAGGATTTTCAGTGAGTCTCAGAATATCTTCCACGATATAAATAACGCGCTCTGCAGCCTTGACTAATAGGCTTTGCCATACACAATAATAATCCATCTTGGCAAGCTGGGACAAATCTATGACTCTTAACATTTTTAAGTGACATTCTTGAGAGGGGTCCAAATGTGCATCATCCCTCTCCTATCAGTTACCAGCTCCTTTAATACTCCATGTTTTGTACCCCGAGGTACGGTTAACTCTTTGTGGTCAGGGAGAGCACGCGACGTGCTAGCCACTGCTAGACAGCTAAACTCTCGCGCTTTCCATCCAGATTGCAGGGCTAACGATTTTCCATTGTGGGTGGCGGTGGAGAGAGGGTCCTGAGTTGGAGAATTAGGATGCAGCTCCTGTTGTCGGCGCTGAGGAACTGTCTGCCGCTGTCCCAGCAGCCCCTGGGTCAGTGACAGGGAGATGGATGGTATCTGCATCCTGGCTGCAGTGCTCCCCCATCACCAGAGTCTGGCTCCGTGCAGACGTACACACACACACACACACACAGGAACACACACACACACACAGGAACACACACACACACACACACACAGGAACACACACACACACACAGGAACACACACACACACAGGAACACACACACACACACAGGAACACACACACAAACAAACACTCGCAGGATACACACATAAACACAGAACAAAGGAAGCAAACACACACACTGGTCCGCGCATAGACACACACCGGCAAACACTTTATACACTCAAACCCTCAATGTGCGCTGCTTATGTCTAAATTCACCTTCACCTGCATTTGGCAACAATACGCATTCATGGAAGCTGCAGTACAATGGCTTCATAAAAACGACAAAATATTTCGACAAAATGTGAATTGCAAAATGTAATACTTTTATTGATGAGACATGACATTACAGCAACAATTTATGACATTAGCATACATTTTTTGAAACAGACATATGTATATAGAATAAGCATATTGATTTAAATATGATAATTGTCATGTGAAAATGTTACCTTACATTTACCGGCACTATGGTCAACATTTGAATAAATAAGAATATAAAAAGAACTGGTTTGGTGAATACTGCATAGATGCCTATTTTTCCTGACCAATGTTTATTTATTTCACGAGGTGTCTAGGTTGAGTTTTTTTTTTGTCTTTCTTTCTGAAAGCCTAAATAATGCATGCGGGAGGCCCTGCAGTTCCTGGACAGTGCAGGGTGTGATGGGGGTCACAGTGGACCTCTGCCCCCAAAAGCCCTCTTGGGATGTCTGGCCTGCCCTCCTCTTTTCTCTTGTCTCCCCCCCCCCCTCTCTCGCTCCTCCCTCCCTGCCTGTTCTCATTACCCTTACCTGCTGTCCTGCTCCCGTCTGTGGCGTCGACGCTCGCGCCGTCAGCCCAAACCCAGTGGCCCTGTCGCCGGGGGAAACAGCCTCTGCATACCAATGACGAGGAGAGAGAGAGAGAGAACGATCGGTTCGGCTTGGCTCTGCGCCGTCTGGGGGGGGGGGGGGGGGGGGGGGAACACGCCCCTCACCCCACCTCTTCCTCGCTCTGGGAGAAACAGAGATGGAAGGGGGTGGGTGGGTGGATAAAGTGAAGGGGGAAATGACATAAAGAAAGGAGAGAGAGACAGACGGAGAGAACCGGGGGGTGGGAAGGAGGGCGGGGGGAGGCAGCAGAAGAGAGGGAACATGGAAAGGGCAAAGAAAGAAAGAGAGAGAGGGAGAGAGAGGAAGCTGTGAGAAGGGGATAGACAGACAGAGAGAGAGAGCGGGGGGGGGGGGGGGGGGGGGAGAACATGCATCACTGTTTTAAGTGACTGCGGTGGGACGGGCAAAAAAAAAAAAAAAAGGTCGTCTGGTCTCTCCCTGTGCACAGTAGGCACCTTGGCAGACCGGCGCGGCCCCTCGAAACGACTTCTGGGCTAATTACCCAGCGCAGGCCGTCTGCTGGTGCCGCCTTGCAGCCTGACATTTCCCACCGACTCGTGTTGAGCCATGCCCAGCTAAACAAGTATGCGGGGGAAAACCCAACCCCCGGCACTGTCCGCTCACTTCGCCCCGGACATGTTGCATGCTTTGAAATATTCACCCATGACATGGAGCTACCCCCCTACCTTGTGGACTTCGACGTTAAGTGTGAGTCCTCGGGAAGACACGAGAGGGGGAGAGGGGCCGATCGAGGGCCTCTGCTGTTCCTAAAACGAGAGAGAACAATGGCGGTTGTTAGCGAGCGACGAGGCGTGGGGTTTGTGGCCGTTTCGAACGGTGGGCACGGCTCCACCGCGGTTCAGCTCGGAGTCGCGCAAACATATCCAGGTGGCCGTGTCACAGCCCGGCCGCTGTGAGAAACATTGTCTGGAGGAAACAGATTTGTTGGGGTCTCCACATGCCCCCTGTTCCCCCCCCGAGTGGAAAAGGGCACTCCAGGACACAAGGAGATTCCTCCGTCATCATCTATGTGGGCTGTGGTGCCACGGGAGTCACTATGCAGTATTTGAGTGCGTGGGCATTGAGATGTGGGGGGGGGGGGGTATTTGAAAGGTAATCTGATGTGTGTGTCTCTCGGCAATTGTCAAGCCGGATAGATAGAGACCACGGCGTCTGGCTCCCTGGCAGCAAAGGGGTTAAAAGCGTAGCCCGCGGCGACAAAGCGAGGCCAGCTTTGGGTCACATTCAAGTCCCAGCCACTGGAAACTCAACCTGCAGGACGGAGCCTAATTATCCAGCCAGTTGTGGTTCAATAACTCCAGCAGGCTGCCAGCCAGATACCGCGTTGCCCTGGCAACGTTCGCCGAAGTGATTCGCGGATCAGAGAGAGGCGGGGAGGTAACCGTGGCTGTAGGGAGGGAGTGGTGGAGGTGGTGGTGAGGAGGGGGGGGGGGACACACACAGCTAGAGCACCATGGGGCTTACGGACCAAACACTCACTCAGCGATGAACCGTCTATGCAAGCAAGTCTCTGCCGCACGAATGCTCGCAAGCAAGTGCCCACAAGAACAGATATACAGTACACAAACAGGGTAAAGCATTCCAATCCGTTTTTTGAAGGGACCTTGGGACAACCCGGCTGTCCCGGTGGCGTCTCCATTGAGCTTCTCACTCGGTTTTTAAAAGACCTCCTTTTAATCAAATAATTCCGTCCTCCGCTCTGCAGAGGGAAGTCTCCCCACCCTATCTTTAAGCCTGTGGCGCAAATCCCACTGTCTCTAGGCAGCCCCAGTGTCCCCTTCAACAGCCTGTCTGCCTCTGTTATCTCGAAAAACCTAAATGGAGTTGGTGCCGCCGCTGTTGCCCTAAGAGTAAAGAGGGCAAACGTTGGTGCCCTGGGAGGCCGACATTGTCAGACGCTATGCTGTATTATTCCTCCAATAGGATTAAACAGAGAATCGAATTTGGTGCGGATACGGCAGCGTGTGTCTGTGTGCGCGCGTGTGCGCGCAGCCGCTGGAATTCTTGTGCGTGTGCGCGCGAATGGCTAAATGCTACTTGTGCGCTTTCGTGTGTGTTCAGGTGACTGTCTGGTCTCCTGCCGCAGTGTCTGGAAGCAGAGACGTCCCCCCCCCCCACCGTCCCACTCCAGCCTACTTAGCCATCAGACATACCTGCTGTTCCCTCCACCTGCGATAAGGGACCAGCCAAGACTTCAGCCGGCTACACGCACGACAATGCCTGGCAATCAATGCTTCAGGACAAGACTTTATTTCCCCCTAAACCCGTCTGATTCCCGTGTCAACTCCTGCCAATCGAAACGCCCCGGACGTCCGTTAATCTGTCCTAATGACTTTTATCACCGGCCAATGGGGAAGCGCCACACGTCACACGGCAACCTTGGAACAATGGAATGCAATCTTTCTTCTTTATTTCTTTTTTTCCCCTTCTCGTTTCACACCGTGGTCCATCAGCGAGCAGGCTCGAATCTAAGACTCAACTGGAACCAGTGGTTTATCTCCACGTATTCAGGGCCGGAATCAATCTGTGCTGCGGGACCAACTGGTGACTAATCAGAGAATATGACGTCCGCATTGTGCAATGTTTATGTAAGAATGACAAGAAGTGAAATGACATATCACAGAGTTTTTGTTGAGCTGTAGAACATTGTGTAGCAGCAGTGGGGACTATTAAACGCATATAAATATGAACGACTTCTTTGGAATCGAGTTCTGTATGTTAATGTGCAAACAGACTTTTAGTACCATTTCTCCTTGTAATACACTACAGACATTGTCAAACCTCTTGACGTATTTCATTCGCACAAATTCTGATGGTGGTTACATGAAAGGTAAACTGAGATGGAAAAGATATACAGTACATTAGTTCATGCTTGATGTCTTGACCCAAACATTGTGTTTTTCCCATAAAATGAATTACAGAGGGACCCATCTATAGAGTTGTTCCAGATTGCTGAATATCATCTCATTATCAAATCAAAAACAAAACTTTCAATAGTACACTAACTGAATAACGATCCATGTATTATTAGAATAAGCTGACCTTGATTCAATCCTTCCCTGCATCTAAGCAATGCATCTGGTGCAGGATTCAGAAAAGTGTTTTTCAGGATCTACCACAGAAATTAAATCAAAGAAACATGCAAACCTGGAAAACACATTGTCTATCGGTATTAAAGTTATAATGCAGCAATTAAGTTTGTCCGTTTTTTTCTATTGTAGTTTCATTCTCTGCTCGCTTTGATTCCTTTGTAGTAAAGAAAGGGTTCTCTTTTGTGTTAACCTTACCTATTAATTAATATTCCTGAGGCAAGGGTAAAATGGTAAATTATGAATTCCCTCTGCATTGATTAAGTTGCCCCTTGGAGGGTCAGACTAATGCCTCCAAGTGGACGAGCTAAAGAGGCCTGCGTTTGACAACGCTCATCGAAAATCGATATATATTATTTGCTCTGTCTCTCCTTCGATCGGTTTTCTGTGCTCTTATAATAGCTCGGTCTCAGAGATGCTCTATCCAACACAGGTGAGACAGCGTTCGTGAAATATATCGTTTTCTAATATTCCATTTATTCCCCTTTAAATTATCACAGCCTCTGCAACGTAATGCTCTAGGAGCGAGTTAAAGATCCCTCTCGATTTTGAACCAGTTTCTCAGTACCCCCCCCCCCCCCCCCCCCCATTCAACGTTGTTCCAGGCTAGCCCCCCTGCAGACCCTCTTCCTGTTTAACAGAGTCCCATTTATTGGATCTCTCCAATGAGGATTTGGCCGAGCTTCCTTGCTTTGTTAGTGTTAGGGGGGGGGGGGGGGGGGGGGGCGTTGAGGATTTCATCAGCGGGCTCCGGGCTCTGCCAGGCTTCGCAGCGTGTCAGACACATCCTAATAAAACTGTCTGGCTGTTTTGTGGGCGACCATCTCCCCCGCTCGCTGTGCCGTGTCTGACTGCTCGGCGCGCCGCGCCCGGCTGCTTGGTATTCATGGGACGTGGCGCTCCTTCAGCTGTTGCTGGGGGCTTGTGTGGCACAGGCACAGACTGATTAGTTGGCATCGGCATTGTTCGCAATGAAACCAAACGGGGAGCGGCGAAAAAAAAAAAGAAACAAACAAAAAACCATAATTAGGGAGTGAGTGAGACAGAGATGGAGAGACGGAGAGAAAGGCGTCAGAGGAGAAAATCAATTGTTTTGAAACTGCATTTCTAATATGGGTAATTTAGCAAAAGAATAGGAAAGCAAGCTGCCTTAGGGGAAAAAAAGTCGAAAGTTTGAATATCGGTTTAGCTGTGTTCCGACCTTTTGTTACTTGAATCTACATGAAAAGGGCGGAAGTTGTGTTTCTAGCATCGTGATGTCAATATCTGAGTTCTTGTACATTTCCATGTCCTTGCCAATATGAGTCAGACATTTTGACTCATATTGGACGGCTGTCTAAGGAAACGGGAGGGTTCATTTCATTGGAAGGAATTGATCATGTGGGATGACCGAACATGGAAGTTACAAGCAAAGAGGAACATGGAGGTCTTTTAATGAAGACTGTTTGACCATTTCAGGACTTTTTTTCCAACTCTACTGTATACCTTAAGGTTATGTTTCACAAGGTTCCTGATGTAATAGTACGGGTTAGAGTCGCACCACATCTGCGGATTAAAATGTACATCGAGATATAGTACTTCATATATATTTATGCGAAGGGAATAGGATGTTTGACAAACTTGAAAGTAACCAAAGCAAATAATATGAAAGTTCACTACACTTAAATTCATTTCCATATTTTAGCCACCTTTGATGAAAAGCGATTAAAAGTGAAACATCTGCCGTTCTTAAATGCCAAGGGCATTAAACGTTTCACATCGTCATCTTACTCATTTAATTTCAATTCATTAAAAAAAGAAACCCTTATTTGTACGCATATGTCTTCAGTTAAACAGGTTAAATGTATGTTGCGTGTGAACTAGAGTGATAAGTCCTGCTGCATCCTGATGACACATTCTGCTGCAAACTGTGGCACTGCAAACAGGTCTCCCCTCGACAGTTCTAACTCTAAATCATAGAAAGGAGGTGTAAAATGGGGAAGCAATTAAAAGCGCCCGCCAAAGGTGTAACGTTGACTAATGACCTAATAAAACAGTGAAAGTTGTGCAGTGATGTTTCGCTCGTGGCCAAACATGTTTACCTACACTGTCTGGGAGGTCGAAACGAAATACACCGATACTGTTGATACTAACACAGTATACAGTGACGCGAATACGTTAGTGCGGATAAAGACTCTGGCTTTGAGATCCCGAATACGTTAGTGCGGATAAAGACTCTGGCTTTGAGATCCATGCTGTTAATGCATGTCGTTGGCCTCTTGTCGTCACCATATCTGAGAGAAACCAGCCCTGGCTGTATTGGGTGCAAACAGCCCAGACGTGTTGTAATGATCGGAGATTCTGACGGAGTGGTTTGGTAATGGCTTATTGAATCCACCGACACGATTCTGTCAATGCTTCTTCGTTGGCGGTGACAGATGCTCATCGACGGGGATCGTGAGGCGGCGGGGGGGGGGGGGGGTAGTTTAGGGGTTCTCGAACCGGTCGCGTGCGAGGGACGGCAGCGGATTCCAAACGACGGAGGAAGAGGTTTCCGAACGACGAGGTCGACGGCGAGAGAGGCGCGTCCCGCTTCGAAGAGTTGTCGCGGACGTTTCGAGTCAAGTGTCGCGGTTTGGAGGTCTGAAACCCCCTTCCCGCTGTGAGGGCTCTGCGTTTGCGCGGGCGACACAACCGATGCGAACCGCCGCTAACCCCCCGCCGCCGCCGGTGGCGAAAAAAACGCATCCCAAAAACTCTCCGGACCTTGCCCGCGAACAAGCACAAAATCGACCACACCACATCGTCATCCTTTCCTCCTTTCACCTCGCAGTCTACTCTTCTCCCGTCCTCCATTCCCTTCCCCTGCCCCTCTCTCTCCCCCCCCCCTCCACCCCCCCCTTCCTCCGAGCGCATGCACCTCTCAGATCAGCGGCGACGGCGTCTGTATCCCCCCCTCTCTCTCTCTCTCTCCCTCCGGCCCGGGAGTGCTCGTGGCAGGTTGCTCGTGCCCTCCGCCCGCGTCCCAAGAGCCTAACCCGTGATGTGTCGTCAAGAGAGCTCACAAGTTAGGGTCTCAGGGAGCAGGAGAAGTACAACAGTGTCCACGGAGGAGAGGTGGGCGGCGGGGCGAGCGGGCGCTCCCAAACCACCAACCCCTAAAAAGGTGTTCTCCCCCCATCCCCCTCACATCCACCCCCCCCCCCCCCCCCCACCCCCCCAAAATAAACAACCTAGTGCAATCTCGTGTGTGGCCGGCGCCTGCTTCGGTCCGGCCCGGCCCGCGTGGAGCATCGCCAGACCGGCTCCATCGAACAGCGGATGCCCGCTACGGAGCGAGCTGACGGAAGAATCCAGTGCAGGAAAAACTTCTCCCCGCGTTAGAAGAGCACGGCTCGACGACAGCGGAGGCTGTGCGCACAAAGAGCTGACCGAAACGCGACCTCGCGGCAGGGCTGTGGACGCACGGCGAAGCGACCGCGAGCGGAGAGAGCCCCGACCCGCACGCCGACGGCAGGGGCGAAGGACCGAGTCGAGAAAGAGAGAGAGAGGAGAGAGAGAGCTGGAACGAGGCTCGGCGGAGACGGTCGGGGCTCGTTTTTCCTTGTCGCGGCACACGGGCAGAGAGAGACAGCAGACGAAGGCTAAGACAGGCGAGCCTGCACTGCCTGCTCTGTGCTAACTAGCCTTTGTGCTGGCAAAGGAAAGCACCCCCAACACCCCCACAACCCCCCCCCCCCCCAGCCAAGCGGCCGGTCTCGCCTCTTTGTCCTCAGAGCGTCGACAGCCCCTGCCCCGGACCCTGTCTGCCACCGCTGACCACCACCGGCACCAGGAGAGGCGGAGGACAGCGCCCCCCCCCCCCCCCCACCTCTCCCCTCCGCTCCAGCCGAGGGGGACTTCCACTGCGGGTGCGACGGCAGACGATCGCCCCCCTCCGCTGACGTCTCATCATGAAATCATAAAAAAAGGTAGCGGTACGCGCCGCTGAGACCGACGCTCGCCGGCTCTGAGAGAGCTGCTGGCGAAGAAAACACACAGAAAAATAATTACTACCGTCACTAAGGTGGAGAAGAAGAAGAAAAAGAGAGAGAGAGGGAAAAGAAGGAGAGAGTTTGTCTCCGGCTCAGGTTTACTGAGAGCCTTCTTTACGCGCTAGTGCTACCCCCCCCCCCCCCCCCCCCCCCCCCCCCACCCCCCACTGATTGCAGCCTCCCCGGTTCCTCTCATACACACTTCTCTCACTGCCAACGTACCCCCCCCCCCCCACACACAATCCCCTAACCCTCCCCCTCCTGCACCGACACCGCTCTCGCTCCCCCCCCCCCGGCTCCCCCTCCGCTCCCCCCCCCCCCCCGTCGGAGCTCGCGCCGACACGGCAGGGACCTGAGGACGAGAGGGAAAAGAAGTTGTCACCGCCGCGCAGCAGCCGGCAGAAAAAGCCGCCGGCCGTGCCGAGATGTGTCACATGGAGACGCCAGAACGGCAAAAAAAACCACGATAATAAAAAGGTGCACCAACACAGAGCCGGGGCGGCTGGAACATAAGCCCCCGCGCCATCGCTTGTCAGGAGAACACACCAAACTGCTCAGTCATGAATCTTAACAAAGCATGCGCCAGCCAAAACATTTTCCACGTCGCTCTCACCCCTCGTGCACCCTGCCTCCCCCTCACCTCCCCTCCCTCCATTTCAAACTCCTCCTTCCCCTCCCCCCACCCCTCCTCCCCCCGCTAATAATCAGATAGATCCCCCTCTCCTCTCTCCGGGAGTGCCGAGCGAGAGGGGAGGCTTCCGGAAGCGCGAGCGCGCATCCCGGCTTCCCCCCCCCTCACACGAACACTTCGTCAGCCTCTCTGCCGCCGCCCGCCTTTGTCGTCCGTGTTTGAGGAGCCGGACGGGGAGCGCGTCAGGAGGAGCGGAGCCGGAGGAGAGAGCGGGGGAGGGGTGGGGGGAAGCAGAAGAGCAGCAGAGCTGGGTGTCCGTCCGGGACGGAGGCTGAGCTGCTGCTGCAGCCCAGACGCAGGTCAGTGAGGTGGGAGCGTATCGAGCGCCCCCCCCCCCTTCCCTCCCCTCCTTCCCTCTCCCACAGGCCTGCATCATCAGCTCTGTCTCAGTGCCCCCCCCCCCCCCCCCCCCCTTCAGGAGTCCCGCAGTGTCGCGGCGGCGTCACCTCCACCCTGGCTGTCCGTCCTCCTCTAGCCCCCCTGTCCGTCGCAGGTCCGTCCGACGCCGTGAGCAGCGGAAAGCGGCCAAGCCGGAACGCTCCGACCCCCCCCCCCCTCCACCGGCCTCGCCGTCCGCTCCTTCCAGCCTAAATCCCCCCTACCCCCGCACTCGCACACCTTCCAAAAACCCCGCCTCTTCTTAACCCCCCACGCTCCCAGGTCTCTGTACCTGTCGGTTCGTCTCTCTGTCGTGACTGGTCTGTGGCAGCTTACCCAGTGCAATGCTCGGCAGCAACAACTCCCCCCCCCCCCCCCCTCTCTCTCTCTCTCTCTCTCTCTCTCTCTCCCTCTCTCCTCCCTCCATCCAGCCTCTCTGCTGGCGCACACCTCCCCTTCCCCCTCCCCCCCCTCCCCACCACCCCAACCCCCCGCGCTGATCAATTCCTTCTCTCCTCTGGAGGCGTGTGGACTCAGCTGGCTGGCCGAGGAGGAGCCGGCTGCCCGGCGGCGGCGGTGGCTCACTCGCTCAACGTCTCTTCGCTAACGACGCCGAGACGGTCGCGCCGAGACGGTCCTCCTCTGACGCGCTGGCACGCGGCCGGACCCCAAAAAAATACAAATACCCCACGCGGGCGGGGGAGAACGAGACACAAACAAGGAGAAATAAACAGACCACGACCAAAACGCAGACAGCAAACATGCACGCAGAGCTCTTCCCCTCCCCCCTCCCTCCGCACGCCAGCTACACAGACCACACACACACACACACAGACTCGCAGGCAAGACGGGCGCTATCGCAGTCACCCCACAGACAGACAAGACAGAGCGCAGGCGATGATGCGGTCACCCAACCCTGAACGCAGTCCCTCTCCCCCCCCCCCCCGACACATACAGTCGCTGTCACAATATTGTGAGCGAGGCTTTCCGGAAGCGAGTCTCCAGTGTCTCGCCAGCCCCGGCCGCACGAAAAATGTTCTCTTTCCAGGCGGTTTGATAACAGCAAGTCCGCCAGGCTCGATCGAATACGTACCGTGCCCGTCTTCCGAAAACAGAAATATGGACGTGGAGTCGGCGTCGGAAAGTTCAGCGGCGAAAACAGGCAGGTGGGGGGGGGGCGCCCTACGATGCTGGGTTCGGACTGTCGCGCGTTCTCTCTCCGCCATAGCACCCCCCCCCTTAAGAGCATGTGCTCGCTCTGAGGAGACGCTCGGCACCACGGGGCTCCTCAGCGATGCCCCCCCCCCCCCCCCCCGAAACGTCCCCTATAGGTTTGCCCTTTGCCCGCCCCCCTGAAGAACATCAACGGCCCAGACTGCCAAATGACACATTAGCGCTAACGGCGGCAGGCTATTGTTTGCCCAGGCAAAGCTGATGGTGTTCCTCCATGCTTCATTTGTCAATGTATGCCGCGGTGCTCAAGTGGGGGGGGGGGAGGGA